>NW_007726150.1:1284719-1364433 GCF_000696425.1 Galeopterus variegatus
TATATCTTCCTTAGAGAAATGCCTATTTAGCTCTTTTGCCCATTTTTTAATTGGGTTGCTTGTTTTTTTCTTGTAAAGTTGTTTGAGTTCCTTGTATATTCTAGAGGTAAAGAAAGTGGCTTGTAGCTAATTAAAGCTCCTTCTAGGCTAGAAAAGAATATCAAGAATTTACAGGGGAACAAACAATTACCTGTAATTTATTTTCAGTTGTATTTATTTTATAATAGTCATAAACACCCACTAGAAAGAGGACTGACTATATTCATTTAATGTGTGTTTAAATGAAAAGAAATGAACCTGATAACCAATCATGAATACTGTTCATAATTTCATTTTGCTTAATGTAGCTTGTCTGGTAAAATAAACAATTTGTACAGGTCTTAATTCAATGGAAACCTTGGATAATCAATATTTATTTTCTCACAAAACCAAGTAATGAATTAAATACAATGGATTTAATATTCAAAGGACAAAAAAGTAGAGAGTAATTTTTTTAAAAAAATTGTAGTATGCTTTTTATAACATTATATTTGAAAAGGGTATTTACTAAATTTCTTAGTCACACTGAGATATTGTGCATTTTCATAAACGAGTAGGAAAGAAGACTGAAAATCATTAACAATATAATTGTTTATAAATTCTAAAATATTTATTCTCTTTATTTTAATTGTATGAAATATATAAATTTATTAAATTTAATATCTAAAATTTTATTATTGCTTACTATGAGATATTTGTATGTGGTATTCCAAAGCATGTTTTTACATTTTTTATATAACAGGTAGTTTGTACTTTTTTTTTTGTTTACTGTACAGAACGTGGTATTGGGTCTAGCACAAGGTGTCACTTTGAAAATTTATGTTTTCAAACAATTGGCAAGATTCTTATTAAGCTGAATCCACTGCTCAGAAGAACCCACCTTTTGAGTAGTATATCACAATGGTGTCTTTGCATTGCAGCAATGTGACTGTACTAACAATGTATACGATAATCCATCATGGGTGTTGTTTTTTTGTATGCCTCAAAGAGTTGTACACTTGCTGAAGAAGTATGAATCTTAGAAAATAAAATGGCCTTCTTTGTCTTTTTAAAATGTTTTTTGGTTTAAAGCTAAGAGGGAAAGGAAGGTAGGAAAGAAAGACCACAGTAGTCCCGTGATCCAACAGAGGGAGGGAACATTCCTAGGGCTACAAATTGGAGTTGAAGGGAGAGGGGGAAGGGGAGGGAGGTTGGGAGATAATTGGAAGGGAACAAAGTGTACAAAAGTAATTTCTGGTAATGGGTATGCCCCCAATATGAATCTGGCCCCCACATCATAGGCAGGAAGGAGGACAATCAGCATTGTATTTCATGAATATTTGAAATAAATACATAAATAAATAAATTAATTAATTTTAAAAAAAGAAAAGAAAATGGGTTAAGCTCCATTGGAAGAGTTTGTCTGTCATTAAGAAGCCTATAGTATGTTTATTTCCCTTATTAGAAAGTTAAGCAGGAATTATTGAAACTCTCTCATGTAAAGCAAATGAGGCACTTTCATTTTTTCCACCAAAGTAATGTACAAATAACTTGAGAATTAAACTATTTCTATTAAGTACAAAAAATTCTGGTCAATGCATAACATTTTTAGCACTTACTATTTATGCAGAATATTCTAAATACTGGTATTTAAAGAAACCAGTAAAAAAAGAGATATTAAAAACATAGTTCCTATCTGTGAGGAACATTCAGTTGATGAAATTAATAATTTAAATGAAAGTAAGAACAGTACTTTCAAAAATCCTATTTTTGTTATTGTCAAAAATCCTATTTTAAGAGTTGATTTATAAACTATCCTTTCTTATGTTTTGGAATAAAAATTGGAACTTAGGTTTAAAAAGGGCCAGGAAAACAAGAATGGCTTTTTATCAATTCATAGATTTGTAGGAAAATATTTGTATATACTTACTCTTAAAAAGACTTTACTCCAGGTACATAAATTGCCTTAAGTGAATAATCTATTGCCCTGTAGAAATTTTAATCCCAAGAAAAGCTAATGTATTGGAAAATGCCCAGTGAAATAGTAAACACACCTTATATTTTTATGGATCTTCTACTTTTGTATAGGACAATACACATTTAGAATATATATGATTATATTAAATTTAGATATATCTATAAAATCAGGGAGAAGGAAAACAGTATTGGATAATAAATCTGGGAATATATTGTTTTACCAAGAAAGATATGATTACATTAATTTTCCAATTAAATTTCTTCAAAATATTCCTAATACTCTGTGAACAAAGTTTTCTTAGAGCAGCTGGCAAGACTCTGTATAATCTTCTTACCTTCCTACTAGTCTTAGCTTCATCTCAAACCTCTGCTCCTGATGGCCTCCACTTGAGCACAGTGGCCTTCTTTTAGTCTAATTGTATGTAATATTTTTCTTATCTGGTGTTTCTTTCATATTTTTTTTGTAATTGAATTTTTATAGTCTGATTATTACGTGCCTTGGTGAACTGCTTTTTTGGTTGGAATTTGATTGAAGACCTCTGTGCTTCCTGTACATGGATATTGGCAATTTTCCTCAGATTTGAGAAGTTTTTGGTCATTATTTCTTCAGATATGCTTTCCAGTTTCCTTCCTTCCTCTTCTCTTTCTTGAAATCCCATTGCTTTAAAGTTAGGTTTCTTGATGGTATTTCATAATTCCCATATGCTCTCTTCATTCTTTTCCATTCTTTTCATTTTAGTCCTCTGACTGACTAATTTTAAATGTTATATGTTCAAGCTCACAAATTCATCTGCTTGATCAAATCTGCTGTTAAAGTTTTCTATTGCATTTTTCAATTCAGTCATTGCATTGTGCATCTCTAAAATTTTATATTTTTGTTTCTATTTGTCAAACTGCTCATTTTGTTTGTGTATTGTTTTCTAAACTTTATTTAATTATTTATCTATATGTTCTTGCAGTTTACAGAACCTTTTGAAGAGAAATTTTCTTAATTCTCTGTCATTTCATATATCTCCTTTGCTTTAGGGCCCATTATTGGAACTTTGTTATTTCTTTTGGAACATGTGTTCTTTGGCATGGTTAGACCTTCTCTCTTTTAATCTAGCCTGTGGTTCTGCATGAGCCAGCTGGTAATAATCCTGGGCAGACTGAACTTGTTTTGGATTCTCTAGATAGCTGGGCCAATGTCTTTGCTTTGATTCAGGCAGAGCTGCTGGCTCGGCATTACAATTGCCTTAGGCCAGGCCAGGCAACAGGTTGTATTCCCTGGCCATGTGGTACTGCTATTTCAGATCTGCAGTTAAACAGGATTTCAGACTTGATCCCAAGGTTAGGTAGAGTCACGGCTTGGAATGGATGGGACAAGCTGCTATGCTCACTAGAAATGCACAGCTGAGGTTTGCCTCCTTGCATAGGTGGGGCCTTGAGGTAGGCTTGGAGGCTGAGCAAAATTGTATTTAAAGTCCACTGTGGAAGAACTAGCCCCTACTTTTTGTGTGGTGGCAGTCATATCCATTTCTGAAAGGGGGCTTGGGGCAGCCTTTAAAGCCACATCAAGCATTGCTTAAACTACCAGATTTGGCTCAACTACACCTTGTTCTTTGCCAAAATGTGCTATGATGGTAATCTTCCTCCTTAAGCAGGGTTTTGGTGTGGGCTTTGTGGCTATGCTTAGCCCTGTTTAAACTTCCAAATAAGGCAGAAGTAGCCCTTGCTTTTTGCTGTGCTGTAAAGTGTCTCTCTATCTGGGTAGGGCCTTGTGTTGGGGTCTGAGGATGGGCCTGCAGGCTGGCTTTCTTGGGATTCAAGCCAGGTGAACTTCCCACCACTCTGGGAGCAACCAGTTCAGCTTTCTGAATGGCCTATATTGTTAGCTGTTACCTTTGATTGGGTACCACTGCAGACAGGTATGCTGAGAAACCACCAAGATCTGTGAGCTGGTTTCTGTGAGTGCTGCCTCTTTGCTTTGCTTCTACCTGACCCCCGCTAGTCTAGCTGTGCCACTGACCCCTGTGTTTCCCATGGAGTAAGATTTGAGTGAGCTTCCTGGGAAGCATATTGGAATGCTAAAGAAACTGGATGTCTGCCTCTGGTTTTCTTTGTACTCTGTAGAAACTGTGAACCCTGAGGAATCCTCTCTATGTGGCATTGTGCCAACTTGGGGCAGGGGTAGTGGTGCCATGGTCAGTCTCTTATTCTGTCTTATGGTGCTTATGGAGTTTATTTGGTTCTGTGCCCCAGGCAGGTGTCTCAGGCTTATTCCCCCATTTGGGGTTTTCACAAAGGTGTTGTTTTCTATGGATAGTTACTTTTTTTGAACTTTGTGTAGGGAGTAGTGAAACCTAAGGCCTCCTATTCTGACATCTTGCTCCAAACATTCATCTGCTTTTCTAAAGATTACATTTAGGGTTTTAATTTTCTTTTTTCCTCCCTTCTTCCCTTCCTTCCTACCATTCTTTCTTTCCTTGGGTTTAAAACAAATGAACAATATGAACAATGTAGTATATTTCTCCTCATGTACATATATGTATGGCTGGATAAATGTGTACGTGCATTTTCAACTTTTGTAGATGTGTCTAAAGCAGTTGGACCAGTTCATAATTCCCTTAAGCAGAAAAAAAGTGATGTCTTTCCTCTGCATCTTTGTTAACACTCAGTATAAAATGCCATCTTACTAAAATTTTAGTCACATTCTCCTGATTCTAATAAATTTGACCTCATTTCAAATTATAATTAGACTTTTCTATGAATTGCGCAATCAAATATTTTGCTCATCTATTGGGTTGACTCTTTGCTTATTAATATTTAGCTTTAAAAATATTATGGATACAAACTCTTAAAAGTATCTCTAAACCTGAAATTATATTTTAGCTTTCTGGTGTCTTTTTATGAAGATAAATTTTTATAAATTATTATGTAATCAAATTTATTAATATTTCTCTTTAAAGTTTGTGTTTTTCATGCCTTTTTAAAGAAATCTCCAGTTTTATAAAGATAGCCTTATGTTTTCTTCCTAAATTTAAAATTGCTCTTTGAAATTAGGGTTTATAATGTATATGATATCAGGTATGGATCCACTTTCTCCCTGTAGGGATAATACATTTTCCCAGAAGCATTCAATATATAGTTCATCTTTTTTACTCTGATCTGAAATGCTTGCTGTATTATACTGCACCTCTGTAAGCATAGGTCACTTTCTGGGCTCTGTATTCAGTTCCATTGTCCTAATTATCTTTTCATTGGATAATACCCTATTTTTAATTACTGTGCCTTGATATCTGGTAGGGCAAGTTCCTCCAACTTACTCCTCTTCTTTTTCAAACATAGCATAGCTCTTCTTGCACTTTTGTTTTTCCATATAAGATATAGAAGCCGCTTATCAAACTTCATTAAAACTACCAATAAGATTTTTATTAAAATTACAAAAAACTTAACCTAATTAACGCCTAATCCTTTTTCACTTCTCATTTAAATTTATTCTTCTTTTTGGAAATATTCCATGACTTCTTCAATATTGTTATATTCCCTCACTATATTCTCTCACCTACAAATACCTCTGCTTTGTTGCACTTGGCTAGACTTGCCAAATTTTTACATTTGTCTCTGGAATTGTCTATGTTTTTTCCTCCATTAATGGTAATAGGAGTATTAATAATAATAATAATAATAATAATAATAAAATGATAGTAAAAACAGCATAAATACTAACAATTAGTCAACATACACAAACTAAATCCTAAAGTCAAACAGTATGATATAGTGACTTGAGTCACTGTCTTAGCAGACAGATTACCCAGGGAAGAACTACACCTTCCCAGAACAGTCCAGGAACCACGTATATTAAATACTATGATTGGCTTGTCCCTATATTTTTATTTAGATATATATCAGTCTACCAATCAAATAAAAGAAGTCAAATTAAAAGGCAATTATGTCCCATTAAATCTTTAACTGGTTCCATTCTTCAGAGATAGATCTCTATTACGTATCTAACTATCTTTTTAATATCTACATCTTGAATATGAAATTACGTATTAATTTATATGATCAGGTTTCAAAGGCAGTTTATGCCCAAGAAATTGAAACTACTATTTGAAGATTCATATACTTCGTAAAGCAGGTGTTACTTTGTTCACTAAAATTTGCTGCTAAAAGAACCTAAATAATATTAAAAAGATGACAGGAACCTCCACAATTAAATTTCTAGAATAGAGCTTTTCATTTTTATTCATTTTGAAGACTTTCATTTACTTTAAATTCCATATCTTTGTCTTCTGATCTAGTGAGATCTTCTTTACCTTTCTTAAAAGCAGAACAAAGGCTTGTGTCTATAAATGACCATTTATATTTTTCCAGACTCTTCCTCAAGGGACATGTAATTTTTCCACTAGCTACTTTTTTTTTTATATTTATCCCCAGAATGGATCTTTAAAAAGTGGCACCAATTTCCATGGCTACATATGTTGTGCTCACTAGTGATTTTTTTTTTTTGACAAATTTGACTTAAATGGCAAAATGAATATTAAAGAAATGTAAAGAACAACATTAATATACAATGAAATGCAATAGAGATGGAAATTTTTAAGATGCAAAAACTCATAAAGAGCTGCCAAACCTAATTACACTAAAAACAAGTGAGAAAAATGTAGACTGCTTTCTGAGCTTTCAAAAACCATCAAGCACTCAATATGTAGTAATGCTGAACATATTCACCGTACTTAAAGCCTATATAAAAAGAAATGTCTAAAGAAATTTGAATTAAAGAAGATTTGGTGAAATTTGTCTAAGTACAGAATGCATATCTATTTTGAATTTTCTTGCTTTTATTTAAGACAAGTGGCAGATAATTTCACAGCTGTCAGTTAATGCACATAATGAATGCCTTATAAAAGGATGAAAGCATGAAGTTATATTCATGTTCCCCAAATATGTAAAATAAATTCAAAAGGATGTCAAGATCTGGTATGAAATGAAAAATGCAAGAACACTTTGGTTTAACAGTGTGAGGGGTGGGGTGGGGTGGAGGTGGGGTGGATACTCATCCTTTGAATCCCTATAAATTAAATTAATATGAGACTAGGCAAAGGACTAACTGCTTTGACTCTAAAATTTTTGTGTAAGTTTTTCAGGATTTTACTATACGGCACTTTTATCTGGCATGGGGACTGATTTTAATTAATTGCTTTGAAACACTTGTCTCTTAAATTTAATACTAAATCCTGACATTCTTTAGCTTTTAGAATCTCTGGGCATTTTTTCTCTAGACATGATAGATAAGCACATTCTCTAACTGAGGAAAAGAAGATAAAATGATATTAATCAAAAAGACGTACATAGTGTTAACACTGAGTAGGTTTAACAAGTCTAAATCTCATCAATCTAATATCTTATAATGACATTCCATGAAATTATTCCATGAAATTGTGTTTCTGAAAATAGAATTCTTCGATCATGTTCTTTAACAGCATTGTAATAATTGTTGTGCTGGTTAAAAAATTAAATTAAAAACCAAAATATATGAGATCTGTGGTATTAGAATTGCTTCAAATTACTTAAAGCAATAGTATAAAACTTATATATTTGGGACAATGTATGTAATAACGTACTTAAAATACATAATAATATTCTGTCTGCACACAAAGTGATATTTCCTTTTCTTATTCATGGTGGTTCTTTGCTGTTTGCTCCCATGCACTTCTGAAAATCAGTATAACTTTGTACTCATAAATTTCACCTTTGACCTGGTGTTATAACCCAACCTAATGAAGGAAGGAAACAGACATCAATCCCTAAAATTGTTTTAGTTTCATATGATTCTGCCAAACCTTTAAAGAAGAAGTTATTTTAAACTTAAACAGACTTTTTCAGAAAATAGAGTGATACAATACACTTTATATTTCATTTTAGAAGGCCAGCTTCACTTTCATAACAAAACCAAACAACCATCTAAACTTGGGTCAAGACTTTGTTGTTCATAGCAATAGAAGTATTTAGAGTACTGGCACATTTATACCAGTTCCGTAAGCCCCAAATCCACAAAGTGATGCAAAGAGGACCAGATGACACTAGCACATTAATAGGTTTCATTACAGTAGACGAATCCTGAGCTTACTGAACCTGAATCTTTTATAACAGACAGTGAGCATTCTCACCCTTCACTCCAGAGACAGACACCGTCTCTACCTTCTAAGATTATAAGCTGTTTCCCCTTACTCTGAAGAAAGACACTGTTTCTTATCTTCTAAGACTGTACTTTACAAACACTCTTGAAAATTTCATCCAGAGTAATGGTAGTCCATTTCTTTGCTTGCAAAACATGCATGAATATGACAGATGATGGAGAATTATCCTCCAACACTATCATGAGTTATTATAAAGCACAATAAATAATATAGCCTGATTTTGGCTAAAGGATAGCCAAGTAAACACACACTAAGGCAAGCAACAAATCTACATACAGGCATACATTGGAGATATTGCAGGTTTGATTCCAGACTGCCACAATAAAATATCACAAAAAGGCAAATCACACAAATTTTTTGGTTTCCCAGTTGTATTTATCTGTTTCTGTTGCTTATAATAAAACACCTGCAATGGAGTGATTTATAAGAAAATGAAATTTATTGTTTACCATCTTGGAGGCTAGGAAGTCCAAAGTCCAGAAAACACATTTGCTGAAGGCCTTGGTGGTGGCGACCGTGACCCAGGGGTCTTACATGGCATAAAATGGTGGAGAAGAGAGAGTGATAATTCCTCATGCACCGGCCTTTTAAAGCCCCTGGAACCACACCCATGACCACTATTTTTAATCCATTCACTATGGCATGGTCCTAGAATCTAATCACCTCTTGAAGGCCCCCGCTTTCAATTACTATGATAGGATTTCCCACCTTCAACAGTTACAGTGGGGATTAAGCCTCCAATCTACAGCACCAGTGCATATAAAAGTTATGTTTACACCATACTGTAGTTTGTTAAATATGCAGTAGCAGTATATCTAAAAAATGTACATATTTTAATTAAAAAATGCTTTATTGCAAAAAGTGCTAACAATCATCTGAGCCTTCAGTGAGTCATAATCTTTTTGCTGGTAGAGGGTCTTTCCTCGATGTTGATGGCTGCTGACTGATCAGGATGGTTGCTGAAGGTCACATGATGTTGGAAAGATAGCATCAACAATCTTGCTTGATGCAGGGTTGCCACATACCTTCAATTTGAAAAAAAACATTCAGCATCTTCAAAGCATGATAAAGCAAAGTGCAATAAGATGAGGTATGCCTGTATAGAGTTACTTTACAAATGTGTCACTGTAGTGGTAGTATACACAGGAAAGATAGCCTTGTTAATAAATTGGTCTGAGTTATTGAATATCTATATGGGAAAATATGTATGTATGTGCATATATGTGTGTTTATACATTTATATATGCACAAACACATGCACATAAACGTTGACCTCTACTTTGTACTGTACAAATACACACACACATAAACATACCTACAATCAATTCAAGATGGATTATAAATTAATATATGACAGATTAAGAGAAAACATTTCTAGGAGATAACAGAGAAGGATACTTTCAGGTCTAAACTTTTAATCAGTGAAGAGAGACAGATTTGGATAGTGATGGACTCTCATTTCCTTCCTCTTTGGTAGCTTGCCAGATACCTGGATCAGCCAATCTGTGTTAGCTCAACGGCAGAAGAGTTTGATACTAATAAATGGGTTTCAGAATATCCTCCTTTACTTACATAGTTCCATATATTTTCCCTGCTCCCCTGTTCCAATAACTAAAGTAAGTATTACTGAGGCCATCTTCCTCTCTTCTCAAATGCTGGCCGGAATGCATGCAATCCATTTATGCCCAGTGGAGGTTGTGTGATAGAATAACAAGAGATTGTGATCACTCCATTTTATGTTTACTTTTTATATTTACTATTATGGCACTACTGTTTTATATTTACTTTTTACTTTTATACTTATTTTATGGCATTATTGTTTGATGTCTGTAATTCTTTTTTTAAAACAGTTGTTGGGCATAAAAGGAAATACTCCACTCTTCCAGATGCTATGAGTTTTTGGAAGAAAGTTTAACTGGTCCATCCATAGGTGGGTACAATTTCTTCTAATTTTGGTGATTATCATATGCTAGCCTTGGAGTTAGTGGGCTGGCTTTGCAGGAAGCTGGCCCCACTCCTCTACCCCACTCCTCTAAAGAGTTTGTTAATATATCTGTTCCAAGCCCTAAAGGAGTCAGTTTGCCAAGGGAAGTATCCAGTAGCCACCTAGTCTGCTACCCCAATACCTACTCCATCTCTTGAGGCCCTCAAAGAAGCATTGGCAGCAGAAAGGTCTGCCAATCACAAAGTCCCTAAACAAGTAGTTTATTTAAAAGAGAGGCAGACTTTACATGGAAAAAAAAATCCTGGGGGTCACCATGCCTCATTGGATCATGGTGGGCTGGATACCAAGGGCTGGAGCTGAGCTGACTGAGGGGAAGAGGGGAAGGGACAAAACTGCCACAGAAAATAAAATGAGTATGGTGTTCAATGGTTTGGATAAGATAGTTTAACTCTGGAGAAACACTGCCAACATCAGGAATATCTGTCTTTTGGCTCATGTTGACCATGAAAAAACTACCCTAGGTAAGTTATCTTATATTTAATAATGGAATCATCTCCAGTTACCTGGCAGGCAAGAATTTGATGTGCTGATTCTAAAATCCATATAGAAGCACAAGGGACCAAAAATAGCCAAGACACACCAGAAGAAGAGTAAACTAAGGTACATGAATAGCAGAGAAAATAAGCAGATGCAAGGGATCTCTATGAAATCCACTGACATTTCACTACATTATGCAAAAGGTCAGGCTGTTCAGTCTTAGATGCAGGCGGAGACCCCTGGCTGGCTTGAGGGCAGAAAGACTGGCAGTCCTTACCTGCCCCTCATCTACCCAGATATTGAGGGGCAGGTAAGGACTCTCCAGGGCATATGGATCTCACCTGAGAAGTATCATCAACTGTTCATTATTTGCGATGGGTGCATCATTGTAGTAGTTGTGACAGAAGGAGTTTGTCTGCAGATTATGGTAGTTATGTGACAAATATGGATCAAAAATATCTGTCTGGTTTTAGTAATTAGTAAGAGAGACCCCCTAGTAGTGGAATTGAAATTCACTCCACAAGAGACCTGTTCATATTTTAGGACCACTCAAAGGGATTCTTTTTGCTGTTGAAGTTCTAGAAGAAAGAGCAGAGAGAGAGAGAGAGAGAGAGAGACTAAATGACAAGTTAATTCAAAATTTGAACAAGGAGAGCAAGTGTCTCACTTGAGCACTGGCTTGGAGGACACAGATAATTCTTATTTTTACTTCTGTCCAGACGGAGGAATGCGGTGTTTACCAGTGCAATGGATAGGTGGGACTTCGAAATTGAGTACTTTGACAAAATCTACAGTCAAAAAAGGAGCATCAAAAAGGAAGTTCTTTTTGAAAACCTGTGAGATTATTATATAAAGGCTAAGACAATTATGAAGAATGATCAGGTAAGAGGAAATAAACCTGTATTTTTAAAGTTGATCCTGGAAAGTATATGGAGTTTATATAATGCTGTCTTGAAAAAAGACAAAGAAAAAATTGATAAAATGGTGAATTCTTTAGGATTAAAAATTGGAACCCAAGAGGCAGGTCATTCTGATTCTGAATTTCAGGTCAATGCCATTTACAGTCAGTGGCCACACACATCCTGAGCTCTTCTTGCTGTAATGTGTCAGAAACTTCATAGCTCCTTTGCTATTATAACTGAGAGTGGAAAAAATGATGTACACAGTATCACAAACGTTTGATTTTCTTCTGTCAGAACCCTAGGCACTGAAAGCAGCTTTTATGAAATTTAGTAGTGAAGATACTCTTCTGGTTATAAACTTGGTTTCCAAAATATTTGCACTTGATTCCAAGGCCAGTATTCTTTTATTCTCATGGCCTCAGACTAAGCCATGATCTCTCACTGAAGAAGAGATTTCTCAGAGACATAGGGATGTAAGTCCAAGGCACACAGAGGATCTGGCAGCAGTGCAGGGGCAGGCTCCATCGAAGCCCACCCAAAAGGGGGGAGCCCACGTAACAAATCCAAAGAAAGAAGAATCAAGAGGTGATGAGCAACAGATGGAAATTATGACCCCTAAACCTGTACTTCAGAGAGGAAAGAAGCATGTGTTTATTGCAGATGGCTTGAAGAGGAAAGAAAATTTTTGTCTTGTAGCCCAAATACAATCCTGTTGAGTTTGTGCAACACATACCATTATGATCTTTTCATAGATATGTTATCAGCTGGTTTGACAAACCTAGCACAACATGAATTAATGATGGATATATAGGCACTCTGTTACAATGATGACTGATAGAGTCTGGTATGTTGTCCCCTCCACAAAGCTCATATCAAAATCTGATTGCCAACTTGGTAATGTTGAGAACAGTTTGGGTCATGGGGGCAGATCCCTCATGAGTACATTAATGCCCTAGGGGAGAGGGGGTAGTGAGTGAGTTGTCGCTCTGTTAGTTCCAAGGAGATCTGGTTGTTTAAAGGACCCTGACACCTCCCCTTTCCTCTCTCTCTCCTGCTTCCTCTTGGCATGTGATCTTGCATCTGCCAGAAGCCTATTTTTGCCATGAGTAGAAGCAGCCTGAGGTTCGCACCAGATGCAGCAGTCCTAGAATCATGAGACAAACAAACCGCTTTTCTTTATAAATCACTCAGCCTCAGGTATTCTGTTAAGCAACACAAAAATGAATTAATACAATGACATTTTAATAATTGCCATCACTGGAAAAAACTGGTTGCAGTGCCTTGCATGCCTTCTAAGCACAGTGAGATAATAATGAATGGGCTCTGAATAAACGCAAAATTCAAGCCTCCATATTACAAGTGACCATTTTGGGTTATAACTAAATCAAAACCTATTAAGTACAAACTGCTAGCTTTGTAGGAATCAACTGAAAATAGCCTTTTTGGCCTAATCCATCACCTAATCAGCCTCTTTGGATATTAGAGACAGCACATTCCATAGCTAGAAATTGTATAACTTCTAGCACAGGTCACTAGAAAAGCAGACACGTTTGAGTTGTGGCTTCTACCACAGAAAGCTTAAAAATAGTTCAGTCTTCAGTAATAAATAAACCCTATCATACAGTCTCCCATCTCTTTCAGGCCTCATAAAGTTAGAAGAGTTTGATAAAATTCAGAGGTGACAGGCTTCAGCAATGAGACTCTAATAGTTTGCAGATTCTACCAGTGCTTTTTGGACTTTAAGATTTTTAGACTCAAGGAGAAACTTATAGTATGTTACTGGTCCTTACTGGAGACAGATTATCTCTCTGAAATAGTAGGCATAAATATCCAACCCAATATACTGATCTTATAAGATGTCCTATTTAAATTAACTCAGTAAAGTACTACAAGTTCCAATTAGTTTTTGACATTTCTGATCAAGAGGCCAACCTGGCTCCTGAGATATCAGCCACCTTCATAAACTGATGACACAAAGGTGGCTTTGCTTACTGAGAGCCTCTTCTATGAGACTTGACATTTGAATGGACAACTTGCTTACTGATGGAACGGTTCATCTTTGAGGTGAGTAAATCTAAAGTAAATGTTATAGCCATTATCATATGATGATGAATTGCTGATTGCTCACAGCATGAAAGAATATGCAAATTGCTACTTTTCACATGTTGTTCCTGGATATAGAAACAAATCACCCTTTAACTGACTAAAATATTCCCTTATGCAGACTCGTGGGCCAAATCTAATGACCTAATGACCTACACTCATAAAAGCACAACCATGTGGGACAATCCCCTTGGAAAACAGATACAACTTACTCACAAATTTATTTTTAATGTCACATATGTACATGGCCATATGAAACAAACACATCTGAAGAAGAGCCTGGAATTTTTCTTAAAGGGCCAGATAATAAATATTTTAGGCATTATGAGCCAAAAAGTAAAACAAAGGACATTATGTAGGTACTTATATAACCATTTAAAATGCAATCATTTAACAACGCAAAATAATCTAAGCTTGCTGGACATGCAAAACAAGAGGAGTTTGGAACTCAGGTAGTAATTTTCCAAACCTTGATCTAAACAGGATCTGAACCGAAAGCATGTGTGACTATCATCACTACTACAGCATGGTGGATGCATGCTCAAGTGCACCATGGTAATAGAATTGTCATAATGGATTGGGGTGCCCAATAACTCCTGTAGGATTTGCCAGTTATGTCAGCATCTCCAACAACATCTATTAATTTTCTGTTCTGTTATCATTAGATATTTAACAGATTCCATGCAGCCATATCTACCTCTGCCTTGTCTGAACTTCTAGGGACCTAGGGATCTAGGGTGGAGGAAGGCAATTTAAAGGAAAGGGTATATCCTTTCTTCTGTTTAAGAATAGCACACTCTTCTTTTACTTCAGTCCTACTTTTACCTCAGCAGATGGATGCACAATTCATATTGATAAGATCAAGAACACCAGGAAAGCATGACATTAGTTTTCCTTAGTGGTTCTATAGCCACCATCTTCCTCTGTTCCTAAAGATTACTTATGATGACAAAATACAAACTTCTGGATTCCTATAGAACTCATCAGTGCAGAGTTTAGGCAATGTGGATTATCACTGTGGTGAAACCAGGACCTCAAATGGTTGATGTGAACATGTTAAAGATCAAGGTGAGAAATAAACACCTTTCTGTTACCTATTACCTATATGGTGGCCTTCAAAAGCTTTTCCAGGTGATGTCTCTTACTGAGATTCTTTTTTTTCAATAAACACTACTTCATATCTGTACTGAATGGCTGTAATGGTATTTATCAGTGAACTTTCGTAGAGTAAGGACACAAAAACATTAACCATAAAAGAAAGAGTGACCAAGTTGGGTATCATTAAAATTAAGAACTTCTGTTCATCCAAAGAGAACTACTAAGAGAGTTTAAACACAAGAGTCAGAAGAGAAAGATGTAACTGTAATACTTAAATCCAAAAATGGACTAATACATAAAACTCCTATGAATGAACAAGAGCGCAGACAACCCAATTTTAAAAAATAAGTAAGAGGCTTGAATAGGAATTTTACAAAATAGGATATCTAAATGTATAAAAACAGCCCATCAAAATATTTTCAAATATATTAGGTATCACAGATATGCATGTATATCAATAATCAGCTATTACCACACATTCAAAAGAAAGGCTAAAACTAAAAAAGACTGACAATACCGAATATTGAACAGGATGTTGAATGACAGGAATTTGGAAATACAGTCTTCCCTTGGTATGTGTTGGAGATTAGTTGCAGGACCCCTCTAGATACCAAAATCCATCAATGCTCACTCAAATCCCTCAGTCGGCCTTGTGGAACTGCAGATATTAAAAATCAGCCCTTTCTATATGCAGGTACCATATTCTGCGCTATTTCTCTATGTGCAGTTTGTTGATTCCATGGATGTGGAGCCCACAGATACAGAGGGCTGACTTTTATTGAAAAAAAGCTGCATATAAGTGGACCCACACAGTTCAAATCTGTGTTGTTCAAGGATCAACGGTACAGCCAGTAGAGTTAACATAGGTGCAAAATCTTAGGAAAACTGACACTGTCTGTTAAAACTGGCAATACTCATATGTAGTATGACATATGTAAGTCATATGTATGTCATATATGACAAATTGTAGTATATTCATACAATGAATACTACACAGCAATAAAAAGACTGAACTACTGCCACATGAAACAATACACATGCAATTGATGAACTTAATGCTGAGTGAAAGAAAACAGACACTGAAGAAGAAATACTGATTTGATTTATGTAAAATTTCAAAATCATGTAAAATCATTCTCTGATTTTGGAAATGAGAGTAAGTATTGCCTTGATAAAGGGGATAATAAGCAAGGAGCAAAAATGGGGCTTATTGCTTTACTTGGATGACATGCTTTATGCTTTTATACACTTTAATGTTTTATACACTTTTATACTGTGTTCATTTTGTGAAAATTGATATATCTATACACCTATGATGTTCAAACTTTCATATGTTTAGGTTGCAACTTTATAAATGACTGTTAAAACTGACAAACATTGTACAACCCTTTAAAAAGTAGTTACGCATGCTGCATTTTTCCCACATACAGTATGTTTGTAATTAAATTAATTGAAGTAGATGATTAGAACTTGAACATATACATGTAAATATTATAAAAAGACGTGGTTAAACTTAACAAGATTCCTTATTCTAGTTAGGATGCGCTATTGTTTCTTGCAGCTAAATCTTACTCTTCCCCTTTTCCCCAGCTTGATTGGTTGATGGCTGCAATTCTCTGCAGTGTCAATAGGCATGGCCTTCTGAGTATAAAGAATACACTGCAAATTAAGAAGCAATTCTAAGGGCTGCTAATCAGGATATATAGGTGTAGACAGATGTAGATATAGACATAAATTCAGGTTTTTCTTGTAAAATGTCTTTTAACTAATTATTTCCCTGCCAACACTGGTTAGCTTTTGTTCTTTTATCTTTGTTGTAATTGTTCACTTTGATTTTCTTAGAATAAATAATTTTGAAACAATAAATGTATTATTACTATTAATTCAAGAAATAAGTGATAAAATGGAATACGAGTCTTTGAATGCAAAACAAAAAATACCTCATATCTCAGTGACTTAATACTGACAGGTGCTTCCTCTCCACCCATCCCTCCACTGACTATTAAAGCTTCTCCATAAATATGATGTACATCAGTCATTACCTTTTTATTGGCCAAAGTAAGTAAAATAGTTACAAATAATTTCAAAGAAGCCGAAAGGTGCCATCTTACCAGATGTAAGAAAGAAAAGAACAAAATATTGGTGATAGGCAAATAACTGTGGTAGGTAGAATTATAAGAAAGCTTCAGGATTCCCACACACCCTGTTTAGTTCCTTTGCCTTGAGTGTGAGCAGAACCTGTAATTATGATGAAATATTATTCATACTCGCGATTAACTTCTGCTATATTGTGAAGGTAAAGGGATTTGGCAGATGTAATTAAGATGTCAAATCAGTTTATTTTGAGGTAATCAAAAGGGAGATACCCCTGGGTGGACCTGACTTAGACAAAAACACTGAAAGAGACACTACACCCTTCCTGAAGAGAGATTTTCCTATTGGCCTTGAAGGAACAGCTTCTGCGTGTTCTACAACTGCAAGAAAATTAATTCTGCCAACAACAACATGAGCTTGGAAAAGAATCCCAAGTCTCAGGTAAGAACCCAGCTCCATTCAATAAACACCTTGATTGCATCCTTATGATGCCCTGACCAATAAACCCAAATAAGCCATTTCCAGACTCCTGACTTATTGAAACTGAGATAATAAGTATGTATTGTTTTAAGGAGCTAAAGTTATGGTAATTTGTTATGCAGCATAGAAATCTAATATAATAATAGGATAATATGTTCACATCAACCTCAGAATCACTCTATAATTTGGACAATATTATCTCCATTTTATAAACAAAGAAACTGAGTCAGAGAGGTCAGCTGTTATGCTAGTGTGTGGTGGAGCTGGGATTGTTGCTGTGTTAGATTGTCTCTCCTCTACTGTACAATAGTTCCTTCTCATTCTAGATCATTAAAATGTGATATTTGAAGCTATTATGAAGAAAGAACAGAGACATTATTTTATTTTTTCTGCTGAAAAATAGGAAATATGGCATCTGACAGGAGATTAATATCTGTAAAATACAAGGAACTCAACCAATTACACAGTAAAAACCCAAACAACCCAATTAAAAAGATGGGCTAAGGAGCTGAATAGACATTTTTCAAAGGATACATAAAAATGGCCAACAGGTACATGAAAAAAATGCCCAACATCACTAGTCATTAGGGAAATGCAAATTAAAACTACACTGAGAAACCACCTCACCCCAATTAGATGGGCTATAATCAAAAAGACGGTGAATAACGAATGCTGGTGAGGGTATGGAGAGAAGGAAATGCTCTTGCACTGTTGGTCGGACTGTAAATTAATACAATCACTATGGAAAATAGTATGGAGGTTTTTCAAACAGCTACAGATAGATCTTCCATATAGTCCAGCAACCCCACTTCTGCATATATTCCCAGGAGAGGGGAAATCATCATGTGAAGGGATACCTGCGCTCCCATGTTCATCACAGCTGTTTGCAATAGCCAAGATATGGAACCAACCTAAATGCCCATCAATGGATGATTGGGTAAGGAAACTGTGCTATATATACACCATGGAACATACTCTGCCATAAAAAAAGAATGAAATTCTCCCATTTGCAACAACATGGATGAGTTTGGAGAAACTTATGTTGAGTGAAATAAGCAAAGCATAGAGGGATAAATACCGCATGTGCTCACTCATAACTGGGAGCTAAGAGAGAAAGAAGGAAGGATAGAAAGACCATGGGTGTGTGTTGGACTTACAGAGGGAGAGAACATTTCTTGAGATACAAAGTGGAGTAGGGGGGGAAGGCAGAGGGAGAGGGAGTTTGGGGTTAATTGGGTTGGGGACATGGGTATAAACACAATTTGTGGTAATGGGTACACTGCCAGTATGAATCTGGCCTTCACATCTTGGGCACGAGGGGTGACAATCAACTCTGTATCTCATAAATGTTAATAACCAATAAAAAAAAAGGAAAGAAAAGTGAAGGTCAATATTCCTAAGGAAAAAAATAAAATAAATGTTTGTAAACATGGAATGTAACTTTTTAAAACTATTATTTTAGCAATGGAATGTTTTAAAAATGGAATTATCTGATTATTATTAAAACAATATCTCGAGTTTATGGGTGTACATAAACTGTGCAGTTTGATTTAAAAAAAAAATCAAATAAGGTGCCACACCATTAGGATAGCGAAATCTAGAACAATGAAAAGGAACAATTTTCATCTGCTCTTTTTCATTGTCTTTTTCTATCTCCTTCTCTAAAAAATAGTGAATCAATTCATTAGTATTATTGGCATGTACTGGGTCTGCATTTCAACACATGTGCAATTTCTTTTCCAGTATAAATTGTTAAAAACTTCTGAAAGTCATGTTCAGAAAGAATAGTTTATCAAGCTAAAGACTAAAGTTTGATAAACATCAATAACAAGGAACAATATGATCCTGTTCATTAATAATACTGTCACATCTATTTGTTTTTTGAATGCTAACAATTCATAACCTAAAAACATTTATCATCTTTATTAGAGAATTGTTCTGCTATGAAAATATTGAAAATGTCTACTCCTACATGATCAAACATGATGTCATTTATTGACAAGTGGTAATGACTTTATTAAACTGTATTTGATTCATTGAAACAAAATGGGTTCAATAGAAAATCAATTGGTAAACATTACTCAATTTAATGAGTTTAATATGCACATATGCCACATGAATAGTTCGAAAAATAAATCCATTTAAAGAATAATTTATTACAGATATACTTGGGTTACTGAAGATAATTAAGAATGAGAAAACCCAAAATTTAAAAAAGTGTTTCATAAAAAAAAATTAGAAATAGATTATTTTATTACATAATGTTTTCCCTTCAAATTATGTCAAAATACAAGATTTCTGATATTTTTTTTCTGAAAATATTCTTATGTTTGATTATATATAAATAATTATATGGGTTGAAAATACCTTGGGAAAATTACATGAAAAAATTATCATATGATATATTCTCACTCAAGGCTCATGATAGTCAATACGTTTAAGTTTTGTTCCACATATTGGGGGTCAAAGTAACCCCAATTATTGAATATAAAATGTTCTCCAAATGCAAAAACCTTTGAAAATGCCATGAGCTTGACAGTTATAATTTGAAACATTCACTTTGCTCTTTGCAAGAATATCTGGATCAAATAACGTTTTTAAAAATAGATGAAGACAAAAAAAAAAAAAGACATAAAAATATTGTGAAGGGTGTTTTAGTTTTCACAAATTATATCTACATGAAAGTTGGATGATGTTCAAAGAATAAACCAGTTGAATATTATTTATCATTCCCCTATAAGTTAGCATTAAAATGAAACATTTTTAAAAATACCGAAGGAAGATGTTTTGAGTTATATAATTACTTGCAAATCAGTACTTCTCCTTATTTTGAGATTTACGCTAGCATTAATCTTAGTTTAGTTCAACTTCCATGTTAAGGGAGGATGCTTACAGCCAAAGGTTCAAAATTTATTTACTAACCTTGATTTGGCCTATACTCATTTGTCTGTTTAGTTATACTCTCATTTTAGAAATGTGAGATTTTATTTGTTTATTAACGATACAAACATCCTAAACACAGTCTTCCTGTTATCTAAATACAGATATTCTTCCTCCCATTCCCCGCTGCATCTACCGACTTTGAGTCCAAGTCTCTGTACAGTATTTCAACTCCCAATATCTTGAAGAATAACATAGATTGTATTACCATAGTTTTCCTCTAAAGGTAACCTACGGTATTCACATTTTTGCATCACCTAGAAACTTCTGAAATACTTTCTTCAGTCCTGTTTTCCTCACCTCAATGCTTTCCAGTAGACTCATACTGCACCCTCAATCCCTTCTTTTATTGCTGGTCTGTGTGTTTATATCTAGTAAACTCCATGTCTCTAGTCCAATCCCAATTCCACTCCACTGTCAATCCCCTTGTATTCCAGCAAAAGCATTTTCTAACAAGCAATCTACATGCAGTCAGATACTGTAATGAATTATAATGAAATATTTATATTTTACCATAAAAGAAATTTTTAATAATTGAAATTTTTATTTGCATAGATCAAGACAGGTAAAACTTTTGCCTGTGCAACTGTATTGTTGATGACCTTTTATATCAAGCATAAACTCCAAGCATTCAGCTTTCCAGAGAATTGCATTCATTTTCCCTTTTATTTATTCAATCCTATTTCTCAACATTGCCTATTGTAAACCATTTGTCACTTTTTTGGAACTTTCTTTCACTAGCCCCAGTACTTTTTGTCATACTTGATGCTCAGTTTGGGAGGAACTCCTTGTAATTTTATAAATTCTACCCTTTATTCTCAGTTCAGCTCAGCTTTTACACTGCCCTGAAATTCAAAATTTATTGTTCCAGGTCATGCTCATATGTAAACATTTTGAGCTAGTGGCTATTGCTACAACACCAAGGAAATAAGTTATTTTCTAATGTTTTGGCATCATTAGTTTTAAATCTCTGACAAAAATATAGAACTTCTAAGTTTTAGAAAGATATTTTATGCCTCTATTTTTTTCTTCTCAATAACTTAGTACTGTGGTAACTTGTAGTAAAATGGACACAATAATAACCCCATCAGGTCAGATTACATTATATATTAACATAGAATACTAAGTAAAATTCCTAGCACATGAATGCACACTAAATATAACAATGGTTAATTAATTTGTATTTTTGGCATGATATTGCTAAAACTACTCAAAATGTTTCTCAACATTTAATCAATTTGAAGATTTAATTTCATGTATGTAACTAATCAGGAGGATATAACTAGTATTAAAATTATACAAGGCAAAGGGCAAAAAAAAGACTTTATTAAAAATGTACATTTATTTATCAAACAGCACTGATTCTTCAGTGCTTACAGTTATATCATTGTAACTGGGAATATGTGATATAGATGTTAAAAATGCTTTAAGATTTATAATGTAGAAAAGCATTATAAATCCTAACACGGCCCTTCAAAATGCTAACCAAATTGTCTTCTTATGATTGTATGTTTATTCTGTTTTTAACTTTGAAAAGTCCAACATGACTTTTAAGCTGTGATAGTGGTAGTGGTGGTGGGGGATGTGTTATGAAATGCACTGAACCTGTCTCTCCTTTCTCATCTGACGTGAGTAAAAGCAAACAATGCCATATTGGTGGATATCTTCCTGCATTGGTTTGTTACCTGTTGAACCTATAGAATATAAGTGATAGTGTCTGTCTAAAGAGTTACAAACTCATAAATTCCATCAAGAAAAAAAATTCTATATTCTTCTAAAAGTGAAGTGTCCTACCTTTCTCAAGCCACCAGTAGCAATTTGTTGGTCTATAATAAATCATGCTGTCAAGTCTGACAAGATGAAGAAAATCTTGTTATTTCTAGGTAGCCCTGGTCTGTTTCCGTGATTTGGATCTGATTTGAATATTTAACTTCCTTTTGGAAAAATTATTATTAAATTACCAGAAGCCTTTTTAATTGTGCTAAGGCTAACAAAATAATGATATTTATTTAGTGAAAGAACTGGATGAATGAATGAATGTGATATAAATAATCTGGTCAGAATAACATTGGGTCCTGTACCATGTTACCTTCATATAAAGCATCTGGTACTATTTGATGTGTAAAAAACAGTTCACCAGATGAGCTGGGCCTGTTTTATTTATGAGAGTGTTATGTTCTCATGAAACCCTTTTTATGGAAAATGATATCATTGATTTAATAATAAGGACACTGTTGGAGAAGATGTAACAATATGCTATTTCCTCTCTACCAAACAACAAACAGGATTTCCAAGACAAAATTACTAGAGTTGATGCTTTCCATCTGGTAGAAGGTCAAGGAAAATGGCAACAATGTAATGTTACCAAATAGCTGAATTTTGTGAGATGTGTCCAGCTTTAGATGAGAGAGTTTTCTTTAAATATCTTGCGACAAAGGTTAAGGAAAGGCCTAGACTTTACAATTATTTGAAACTTCCTTTTAAACTTTTTAAGAGAAAATTCTAAGGAGCATTTAAGGCAAAATTGTCTTTAACACTAGTCTTTAAAAACAAAAATGAAATTTTTCTCATTATACAATATGGGGCCATATTTTTGGTCTCCATTTTTTCCTTCATTAATTGTGGACCTAATCTATGGTTGTAAATGTATTATAACTGTCTTTTACAATATTCCATCTGCAATTTTTAATCATTTCATGAAAATAATTTAAAAATATGTTAAGTATAGAGATTCTATAACCACACTGACTGAGGTTAAATCCTAGCTGAACCACTTACTTGCTGTGTGAGCTTGGACTAGTGACTCAGAACTTCTGTTCTTCAGTTTCTTTATCTTATACAAGAGAGTGGCTGTGATGGTTAAATAAATTAGTTCATATATAAAACTTAGTGACTAACATGTGCTTGAAAGTTAAAAGTATAGATACTTTTGGCATTATTGCCAATTGATAGTGTAAATATTTTTGTTGTTTACTCTCTGGATCTAACTCTTCTCTTACATAACTATACCTTCTATCTCATATATATATATAGAGTTACAAACTCATAAATCCCAACTGAGATCAATCTGTATTGATCCACACATTTGTGTGCAGTTGATAGGAAACAATCATTCCTATCTCTGTTCGGTAAATGACAATCTTGTCTTTTTTGCTTCATCATGCTACCAAACTATATGAAAATCCACTATATATTTTAGACCATAACTTTCATTATATTTCTTATTACAAATACCTATATTCATTTTGTACAAGTGTATTTTTTAATTTTCTTACAGATAGTATATATTTCTTATTTATTGTGAAGTTTTGATGTCAGAGACCCTTAAATTATTAAATGTAGTATTCAAGTGACGAGACAGAATTCAAGATCTTCTGATAACAGCACTTCAAGTAATAAAGTGAATTAATATCCATTATTTTGATCTCTGGTTCTTAGATATATAATCACTCTAGTGTTGCAAATATGCTTTAAGCAAATTATGAGATGCTAAATGTAATTTTTAAAAATAAAGTACAGTATACTAAACTAAATGTAACTCCCAGCATTCACGCTGAGTTTAATGCATAATGTAATTCTGCTTCAATATTACAAAGTGTGGATTCAGATTGGCTGACTGATCAACTGGAATCCCTGGAAATTTTGCACATGAACTGATATTATTGCAAGACTTTGCCATTTTATTATTGAATTTGATTTTTGAGACAATTGCAGATGCATATATTTATTTCTATTACTTGCATCTCTCCGGTTCTGACACTTTTTTTCCTCCTGAAAGTATTATTTTGGTCTGAATCATGCTATTTAAAACCTAACATTTATTGAGCACTTACTAATTCATAGACACAGTGCTAAGAATTAATCTCATTCAATCCTCCCCCCAAAATAATATATAAAATGTACTATTACTATTTTTACTTTATATATAATTAACATATTTTTGCTAACTGAAAATTTGGTAATACTATTTTAACTCATCTTCTAAGACACTGAAAAAAATATTAAACAAGTCAAGAACACATAGGTGCTTAATATTCTACCAAAGATGGTCCTCTTAAATTCAGGTAGATTCAAGTTAAACTGTTTTTTTGATATCTCAACCTAGATATGTCATCGATACACCAAAATTACATGTCTAACCATTTACATAACCTTCTTCACTTCTTTTCAGTTCACACCCAGTTACACAAGGCATAAAACTTGGAATCAAATCCTGCCTTTCCGCTGCCTCCATAAATTCTTATTTTTTTCCACTTCGCCAAAGTCAATTAAAATATACAGACAAATCACTAAACAAAACTTTTCATTTGGGAATTACAGAATTGCAATTCTACGCATAAACACAGACTAAGTGGTCTTCAGGGTCTTTAATAGAAAAAAGAAATGCTACCCGTTGTTTTAAAAGAAAGTTTATTGGCAATAGTGACATTTTTGGGAGTTGGTAAGCTCTGATTCATGAGTGATGGCAGTAGGTAAAACTAGTCTTAGAGTCATAACAGGCCATTTCAGCAGATATTTGGTAAAAGTGAATTTAGGATTATAGCAGGCCGTTTCAGCAGTTGAGCTAGCAGAAAAATTTTGGAGCATCTGCTATGTGCCCCAAGTGAAAAATGATAGGAGTAAGACAGTGCTTTTCAATAACAACCCTAAATGTAAATGGATTGAATTTCCCATTCAAAAGACATAGGCTAAACAGATTAAAAAAATAAACCCAACTATATGCTGCCTATGAGAAACTCAACTTACCTGTAAAGACTCTGCAGGAAGTTATAACAATCATAAATATATACACACCCAACATCAGAGGACCCAGATGTATAAAGAAAACACAATTAGATGTAAAGAGAGAGCTAGACACCATTACAATAATAGTTGGGGACCTCATACCCCTCTGCCAACATTGGACCGAATATCCAGGCAACAAATTAAGAGGAACACAGGATTTAAATTTCTGTATAAACCAATTGGATTTGGCAGACATCTACAGAACATTTCATCAAACAACTACAAAATATACATTCTTCAGGCCAGCCCCGTGGCTCACTCAGGAGAGTGCAGCGCTGGGAGCGCCGAGGCCACGGGTTTGGATCCTATATAGGGATCTCCGGTGCGCTCACTGGTTGAGTGTGGTGTGGACCACACCATGCCAAGGGTTGCAATCCCCTTGCTGGTCAAAAAAAAGAGAATATGCATTCTTCTCATCAGCACATGGAACATTCTCTAGAGTTAACCACATGTTAGGTCACAAATCAATGCTCAACAAATTTTAAAAAATAGAAATCATTTCAAGTATCTTTCAGACCATAATGGATTAAAACTAGAAGTCAATAACAAGTGAAACTATGGAAACTATACAATACATTGAAATTAAATAACATGCTCCTGAAAGACCTATGGATCAAAGAAAAAATTAAACAGAAAATACTAATCCTTGGAAAACTATCCCAAAAAATTAAAACAGTTATCATTCTCTCAAACTCATTGTATGAGGCCATTATCACCCTATTTCCAAAATGAGGCAATACAACAAAGAAAACTACTGGCCAAGTTCTTTGACAAACATAGATGCAAAAATCCTCAACAAAATATTAGCAAACAGAATGCAACAGTTACTCAAAAAGATTATACACCATGATCAATTGGGATTCATCCAGGGATGCAAGAATGGTTCAACATATGAAAATCAGTAAATGTGTTATACCACATCAACAAAATCAAGGACAAAAACCATATGATTATCTCAGTAGATGCAGAAAAAACATTTGACAAAATTCAGCATCTATTCATGATAAAGACTCTCAACAAATTAGGTATAGAAGGAAAATATCTCAACAGAATAAAAGCCATATTAGACAATCCCCTCACCCCCAAATAAGATCCTGAATGGCAAAAAGTTGAAAGCTTTCCCCTTAAGAACAGGACAAACTCAAAAATGCCCACTCCCACTACTCCTATGTACCATACTATTGGAAGTACTAACCAGAGCAATCAGGCAAGAGAAAGAAATAAAGGGCATCCAATTTGGAAAAGACAAATACAAATTGTTGCTGTTTTCAAATGACTTGATCCCATGTATAGCAAAACCTAATGACTCTATACAAAATGTCTTAGATCTGAAAAATGAATTCAGTAAAGTTGCATGACACAAAATCTACACACAATTATTAGTAGCATTTTTATATTCTGAAGTGGAGTAAATGTCCTCCAAAACTCACTGAAGCTTAATCCCCACTGAACCAGTTGAAGATGGGAAATTCTATTATGTTAATTGAAAGGTGGGGCCTTGAAGAAGTGATTAGATTGTGAGGATTGTACCCTTGTGAATGGATTGATCTATTCTTAGAATATAGGAGTGGTTCTGGTGGCTTTAAGAAGAGAGCAAATGGGAAGGTTACTCTCTTTCATTGCTCTTCCATTCTGCCATGTGAGACTTCTAGGTCAGTGTCACAACCAAGGCCTTCACCAGATGTGTTCTCTGGACTTTGGACTTCCCAGCCTCCAAAACTGTAAGCAATAAATTTTATTCTCTTTATGAACTACCCAGTTCCAGGTATTTTGTTATAAACAATAAGAACAGACTAATACAGAAAATTGGTACCAGAAGTAGGGTTGCTTAAAGCAAATGCTTAAAAATGTGGAAAGGACTTTGGAAGTGGGTGTTGAGGAAAGGCTGGAGGAATTTGAAGGAAAAATCTACCAAAAGCCTAGATGCTGGTGAGGAAAGTTTGGAATATCTTAGACATTGGTTAAATGGTAGTGACTAGAATGCTAATAGAAATATGAACAGTAAAGGCCATTATGAGAAGGTCTTAGATGTAAATGAGAAGGAACTTATTGGAAACTGGGGCAAAGATCACCCTTGCTGTGAAGTTGTAAGTAACTTGGCTGTGTTCTGTTCATGCCAAAAGTTTTACAGAATGTGAAATTAAAGGTGTTGAGCCAGGGCATTTGGTTTAAAAAATTTTTAAGTGGAAAAGCATTCAGGAAGATGATTGGCTATTTGCAACAATCTATGCTGTGTTACAGCAGAAAAACAAGAGAAAGCCAGCACTTACAGTTTAAAAGAAAGCAGAGGGACTTATGGGAAGATGGTGGCTTAGAGGTGTCCAGGGCACATTTCTCCCAAAGAAGAAGATCGAAATAGTCTCACTGCCATTACTGCCACAGTCATCAGAGCCATTGGCTGTGCCCAGAACCAGTGCCCTTCACAGAGCAGGTCCTTGCAGAGCAACAATCCTGTGGGTGGCCAGTCTGTGCAACAGTAGACTCTGCAGATGTGAGAAAGGCAGCTGCAGCCACTGCTGCCATTGTTGCTGGCATGACTTAACGCCCCAGCTACCAAAGATATTGTGGATGTGAGTGAGGCATTTGCAGCCCCAGTGCCACTGTTGCCACCAGGAATTAACCCGATGGCAGTCAAGGATGCTGCAGGCCTGAGTGAGGCAATTTCAGCCATGGGTGCCATTGCTGCCACTGCAGACTAACCCCGTGGCTGCCAATGATGCTGCAAATGTGAGTCAGTTGTGGCCACCACTGATGCTGCCATCCACATGAGGTAACCCCACAGCCATCTAGGACACCATGAAGGACACTACAGATGTGAGGGAGGCAATTCCAGCCACCAGCACTGCTGATGCCCCTATGAGGTAATCCCCTTGCCACTGCAGGCACCACAGATGTGTAAGAGGCTATTGCAGCCACTGGCAACACTGCTACCCTCACAAGGTAACCCCACTTCCACTACAGACACTGCAGGTGTGAGGGAGGCAGGTGTATCTGCCGACATCATTACTGTCCCCACAAGGTAACCCTGCTGTCACTGCAGACACCACAGACACAGGCAGGTAGTTGCAGCTACCAACACTGCTCCCACCATCATGAGGTAATCCCACTACTGCTGTGGACACTGCAGATGTAAAGGAGGCAATTGTAGCTACCAGCATGGCTGACACCCCCATGTGGTAACCCCCCTACTGCAAAGGACACCACAGACGCCAGGGAGGCAGTTGCAGCTGTTGCTGCTGCTGCTGCCTACATGAGTTAACCTAGCTTCTGCTGTGGACGCTATAGCTATATAGGTCACCACTGTGAACAATGCAGACAAGTGGGTGGCTGCTGTAACTGTACCGCTGTAGTTGCTACCACCACTTGTGCAGACAGACAGCCACCATCATTGTGCAAACAGCCTGTCACCAATGGAGCCACTGCTGTTACATGGGCAATTCACCAAAGCCACCAGCACAACCACCGCCAACACAAGGGTGGCCTGATATCACAGAAGCAGCTGCAGTAGGTGGACTGTCACCACTCAACACGAGGGTGGCCTGATACCACAGCAGCAACTGTAGTAGCCACTGCCACCATGCAGGTGGACTGTCAACCACTGAACTAAATTGACACAAGGAGGATCACCAGCTGAGTCTAGGGAAGGAAATTAATAGAAGAAGTAACTGCTCTACCGGATGACTAGACATTGATGTAGAGATACTAAAAACATGAACAACAACAAGAACAACAAGAAAATATACGTTGACCAAAGGAATAAAATAACTCTCAAGAGCCAGACTCCATAGAGAAGGGCATACTCGAAATGATTTAAAAAAAAAAAATCTGAGTATAAATCTTAAGGATGCTCAATGAGATACAAAACACATTAGACAACATAACGAACTGAGCAGAACAATTCAGGATATGAAGGAGGAAATCTACAAAGAAAGTAATACTTTAAAAAAGAATGTAGCAGAACTCATGGAATTGAAGTCATTCAATGAAATAAAAAACACAACTGAGAGCTTAAGCAGCAGGCTAGAGCAAGCAGAAGAAATAATTTCTGGTCTTGAAGACAATCTCTTCGAAATAACTCAGGCAGACAATAAAAGAAAAAATAATTTAAAAAAATGAAGAAATCTAAGAGAGATAGCAGATAACCTTAAGCACACAAATGTGTGAATCATGGGTAATCCTGAGGGGGAGGAAAATCGAAAAGGCATTGAGATCATATTCAATGGAATTATAGTGGAAAACTTCGCAAGCATAGGGAGAGACATGGACCTTCAGATTCGGGAGGCTAAAAGAACCCCAAACAGATCCAATACACATTACAGGCACATTACAGTCAAACTGGTGAAACTCAAATCAAAAAGAGAATCCTAAAAACAGCAAGAGAAAAGCATCAAGTCACCTATAAGGGAGTCCCCATTAGACTAACAGCAGACTTCTCAACAGACACTCTACAGGTCAGAAGAGAATAGGATAATATTCTCAAAACACTAAAAGATAAAAATTACAAACCAAGAATACTATACCTAGCAAGTACCATTCAGGAATGAAGGAAAAATAGAGTGTTTCCCAAATAAGCAAAAACTATGAGAGTTTACCACCACCTGACCATCCCTAGAAGAAATCCTCAAGAGAGTCCTGCATCTAGAATCCAAAAAATGATAACAAAAAAGTGACAATTATTTCCATGAATACACACACACACACACACACACACACACACACCCCACAGGTAGAACAAAAATGCAAATGAGAAAGAGAAAGAAACTGTATCTTACCACTTCCCCAAACCAACTAACACTGAAGGCAAACAATAAAAGGGAAAGAAATAAACAAAAGATATTTAAAATGCCCCAATAAAAATTGATAAAATGCCAGAAGTAAGACAATGCCTTTTAGTAACAACCCTAAATGTAATGGATTATATTCCACACTAAAATGACACAGACTTGCTAATTGGATTAAGAAGCTAGACCCAACTATATGCTGTCTACAAGAGACTCACTTCATCTGTAAAGACACGTACAGACTAAGAGTGAAAGGATGGAAAAAGATACACTGCACAAATGGGAAGAAAAAATGAGCAGGAATAGCTATTCTTATATCAGATAAAATAGACTTTAAACCAAAAAATATAACAAGAGACAAAGAAGCCCACTATATAATGATAAAGGGATCTATCCAGCATGAAGAAATAACAGTCATAAACATTTATGTGCCTAACATTGAAACACCCAGATATATAAAGCAAACACTGTAAGATCTAAGGAAAGAGATAGGCTCCAGTATGATAATAACAGGGGACCTGAAGATTCCTCTCTCAACATTGGACAGATCATCTAGGCAACAAATCAATGGAGAAACCAAGGCTTTAAACCATAATTTAGACGAAAAGGAGTTTGCAGATATCTATAGAACATTTCATCCAACAAGTACAGAATATATATTCTTCTCATCAGCACATGGAGAATTCTCCAGGATAGAATATATGTAAGGACACAAATCAAGTCTTGACAGATTTAGAAAATTAAAATCATTTCACATATCTTCTCAGACCATAATGGATTAAAACTAGGAATCAATAACCAGTGAAATTGTGGAAATTATACACACTTGGAAATTAAACAATGCTCTCCTTAAAGACATAGGGAAGAAGAACAAATTAAACAGGATATCAAAAAATTTCTCAAAACTAATGAAAATGAAGACACATCACACCAAAATGTGGGATGCTGCAAAATCAGTTTTAAGAGGGAAGTTTATTTCAATAAATGCTTACTGCAAAAGAATAGAAAGATCTCAAATAAACAGCCTAACACTACACCTCAAACAGTTAGAAAAACAAGAGCAACACAATCCCAAAATTCATATATGGAAAGAAGAAATTGAGATCAGAGCAGAACTAAATGAAATAGAAACCCCCAAACAATACAAAAGATTAATAGAACAAAATGTTGGATTTTGAAGAAGGTAAATAAACTAGACAAACCATTAGCCATACTAACTAAAACAAAGAAGAGAAAAGACCCAAATAACAAAAATTAGAAATGAAAAAGAAGACATAACAACTGATACCACAGAGATACAAACAATCATTAGAGACTATTATAAACAAATATACAACCAACAAATTTGAAAACCTGGAGGAAATGGATAAATTTCTGGACATATACTACTTACCAGACTGAACAAAGAAAAAAATGGAAAACCTGAACAGCCAATAACAAGTAAAGGGATTGAAGCAGTAATCAGCAGTTTCTCAACAAAGAAAAGCCCAGGACCAGATGGTTTTACTGGTGAATTCTACCATACCTTTCAAGAAGAATTAACAACAATTCACTTCAAACTCTTCCAAAAAACTGAAACAGAGGCCATTCTCACTGACTCATTCTATGAGGCCAGCATCACCCTGATACAAAAACCAGACAAAGATACAACAAAAAAAAGAAAACTACAGGCCAATATCTCTGATGAACATAGATGCAAAAGTCCTCAATAAAATAATGTCAAATAGAATATAGAATACATGAAAAAAATTATATACTACAATCAACTGGGATTCATACCAGGGATGCAAGGATGCTTCAATATATACAAGTCAATAAATGTGATACACCAGATCAAAAAAGTGAGTATAAAAACCATATGATTATCTCAAGATCTGATGAACATAGATGCAAAAGTCCTCAATAAAATAATGTCAAATAGAATATAGAATACATGAAAAAAATTATATACTACAATCAACTGGGATTCATACCAGGGATGCAAGGATGCTTCAATATATACAAGTCAATAAATGTGATACACCAGATCAAAAAAGTGAGTATAAAAACCATATGATTATCTCAAGAGATGCAGAAAAAGCATTTGACAAAGTTCATCATCATCTTTTATGATAAAGACTCTCAGCAAATTAGGTATAGAAGGAAAATACCTCAACACAATAAAAGCCATATATGACTAAACCACTGCCAATATCATATTGAATGGGAAAAAGCTGAAAGCTTTTCTTATAAAAATGGGAACAAGACAAGGATGTCCACTCACACTACTACTATTTAACATAGCATTGGAAGTACTAGCCAGAGCAATTGGGCAAGAGAAAGAATTAAAGGGCATCGAGATTGGAAAAGACAAAGACAAGTTGTCCCTGTTTGCAGATGACATTATCCTATATGTAGAGAGAGAAACCTAAAGACTCTACAAAAGAACTCTTAGAGCTGATTAACAATTTCAGTAAAGATGCAGGATACAAAATCAACACACAACTAGCATTTTTATTCTTCAGTAATGAACTAGCATAAAAATAAATCAAGAAAACTATCCTATTTACAGTAGTATCCAAAAGAATGAAATACCTAAGAAACAGTTTAACTAAGGAGGTGAAAGATCTATACAATGAGAACTACCAATCACTGTTGAAAGAAATTAAAGAGGAGCCAAAAAGATGGAAAGATATTTCATGCTCTGGGATTGGAAGAATTAACATTGTGAAAACATCCATAGTACCAAAGTGATCTAGAGATTCAATGCAATGTCCATCAAAATATCAATGACATTTTTCACAGAAATAGAAAAAAAAATCCTAACATTCATATGGAATAACAAAAGACCCCAAATAGCCAAAGAAATCCTGAACAAAAAATAAAGCTGGAGGCATACACTACCTGACTTAAAACTATGCTACAAGTCTATAATAACCAAAACAAAAATGGCACTGGCATACAAAGAGATACTTGGACCAATAGGTCAGACTAGAGAACCCAAAAGTCTACCCACAAACCGAAAGCCAACTGATCAACAAAGGCTCTAAGAATATATATTGGGAAAAAGATTGCCTCTTAAATAAATGGTTCTGGGAAAACTGGACCCATACCTCTCACTGTACACCAAAATCAACTCAAAATGGATTAAAAATTTAAATATAAGACCTGAAACTCTAAAACTCCTAAAAGAAAATTCAGAGGAAATGCTTCAGGAAGTCGGATAGGGCAAAGACTGTATGAATATGACCACCAAAGCACAGGCACCAAAAGGAAAACTAAATGAATGAGATTATGTCAAACTACACAGCTTCTGTATAGCAAAAGAAACAATTAACACAGCGAAAAGACAACCTACAAAGTGGGAGAATATACTTGCAAGCTATTCATCTGACAAAGGATTAATATCCAGAATATACAAGGAACTCAAGCAACTTAGCAGTAAAAAAACAAATAACCTGATTAAAAAATGGGCAAAGGAGCCAAATAGGCATTTATCAAAGGAAGATATACAAACAGCCAACAGCCACATGAAAAAATGTTCAACATAGCTCAGGATCAGGGAAATGCAAATCATAAACACATTAAGATTTCATGTCACCCCAGTTAGACAGGCTATTATCACAAAGATGGAGAACAACAAATGCTGGTGAGGATGTGGAGAAAGGGAAACTCTTCTACACTGTTGATGAGACAGTAAATTGGTGCAGCCATTATGGAAAATAACATGGAAATTCCTCAAACAACTATAGATAGAATTGCCATACAATCCAGTAATTCTACTGCTGGGTATATACCCAAAGGAACGGAAATCATCATGTTGAAGAGTTACCTGCACAGCTCTGCTTACAATAGCCTAAAGTTGGAACCAACCTACGTATTCATCATCAGATGACTGGATAAGGAAAATGTGGTATATGTACACAATGGAATACTACTCTGCCATAAAAATAATGGCATATTGCCATTTGCAGCAATGTAGATGAACTTAGAAAAAATTATGCATGAAATAAGCCATGCACAGAAGGAGAAATACTGTATGTCTACACTCACAAGTGGGAGCTAAAAAATAAGTATATAAAAGAAAGAAAGATATAGCAAACACAATGCTACATTTAACTTTCAATAGGAGAACAGAGGTTATCAGAGGTGGGAAACAGGGAGGTGTGGAAAGGGAGGATTTGATAAAGGGCCACAAAAAATGACACTATGTATTGTTAAATGTAATAATTATTCTGATTTGAGCTTCACACATTGCACGCAAGTATTGACATTCTACTCTGTACCCCACAGATGTGTACAATCAACTATGTTACAATAAAAAATAAAAATTAAAAAACAAAATGAAAACAAAACAAAACAAAAACAAAAGAAAGCAGAGGGCAAATATTGGAAAATTTTCAACCAAGGCACAAAGATATAGCCCAGTGACCATTTGCTAAGGACATTACTAGAGAAGTAGTGGATTATCAAGAAAAGAGAAAAAAGACCTTTAAGATATTTCAGTGATCTTCAAGGCTGCCCCTTCCATCACAGCTCAGAGGTCTAGGGAGACAGAATAGTAGTGGGGAACAGGCCTGAGGTGCCTTCCTCAAGCTCACTGTCCACGGCCACCACAGCAACAGCACTTCAGCTGATTTTGCTGCTCCACACATGGCTAAATTAGCCCCAGGTGTGGCTGGACCCACAGCTTTGGAAAATGCAAGCCAGAAGTCTTGGTAGTGTGTGTGTAGTGTTAGGTCTTCAAGCTTGCAGAATGACAGAGCTGTGGAGGTTTGGGACCCTTCACCCTAATTTCAAAGAATGTATGGAAAAGGCTGGGGGTCCAGGAAGAGATCTGTCACAGGGATAGAGTCACCACATAGAACCTTAGAGTGATGCCAAGTGGAAACGTGGGGTCAGAAATGTAACAGGAAAACCCCATCAAAGCCACGCCTTGTGGAGCCATGAGAGTGGGACTCATGGAGACCCGAGACTTGTGGAACTACCAGTGTTCAATGCCAGCATGTGAGAGCTAAAAGCATGGCTGGAAATGATGAAAGCCATAGAAATGGAACTGCACAAAGCCCTGGAGACTCAATCCTCGGATCAGCATTCAGAGGACATCAAACATGGACTCAAGGTACATGATTTGCCAAATTTGAGATTTGATGACTGTCCTTGTGGATTTTTGACTTGTTTGGGACTTGTTACCCATTTCTTTTGGCCTATTTCTCCCTTTTGCAATGGGGATATATGCCATGTTTGTCCCACCATTGTATGTTGGAAGTAGGGAACTTATTTTGATTTCCTAGTTTGGTCTTTAGACTTTTGAACTGGAACAAGTTAAGACTTTGGGGCTATGGAGATGAAATGAATGTATTTGTATGTGAAAAGGACACGAGTTTGGGGGGGCAAGGGTTGGAATGTAGCAGATTAAATGTCCGCCCAAACTCACCGAAGCTTAATCCCCACTGTAACTGTTGAGGGTAGGAAATCCGATTATGGTATTTGAAAGGTGGGGCCATGAAGGGGTAATTAAATTGTGAGAACTGTTCCCTCATGAATGGATTGATCCATTGTTGGAATAATGGGAGTCATTCTGTTAGCTTCAAAAGGAAAGTGAATGAGGAGGTTACTCTCTCATTCTGCTCCACCTTTCTGCCATGTGCTCTCTTGTCACTCTCACTACCAAGGCCTTCATCAGATGTGTTCCCTGGACTTTGGACTTTCCAGCCTCCAAAATTGTAAGCAATAAATTTCATTTTCTTTATAAATTACCCAGTTCCTCATATTTTGTCATAAGCAAGAGAAGTGAATTAATACATATTCTAACAATAAAGTAGAAGAAAAATAAATAAAAAAAGTAGGCCCATTTTCAATAGCTAGCAAAAAAATGAAATACATTAGAATTGATTTAACCATGGAGGTGAAAGATCTCTATAACAAGAATTACAAATCACTGTGAAAGAAATTGAAAAGGACACACGAAGATTTAAAGACATTCCATGTTCATGGATTGGAAGAGTTAACATTGTGAAAATGTCCATACCACCCAAAGCAATCTACAGATTCAAAGCAATTCCCATAAAAATACCATTGACATTCTTCACAGAAATAGGGAAAAAAAAATCCTAACATTCATATGGAACAACAAAACATCCCAAAAAGCCAAAGCAATCCTGAGCAAAAGAAATAAAGCCAGAGGCATTACACTTCCTGACTTCAAATTATACTACAAAGCTATAGTAACAAAAACAGTGTGGTTTGCATAAAAACAGACATATAGACCAATGGAATAGAATAGAGAACCCAGAAATCAATCCACATACTTACAGCAAAGCTGATCTTTGGGAAATGCACCACAAACATGCATTGGGGAAGGGACAGACTCTTAAATGGTGCTGAGAAAACCAGATATCCATGTATAAAACTGTACATCTTGCCATGTACAAATATCAACTCAAGATGGATTAAAGGCTTAAACATAAGACCTGAAACTATAAAACTCCCAGGATAAAAAATTGGGGGAACACTTTAGGAAGTAGGACTGGGCAAATACTTTATAAATAAGACCTTAAAAACACAGGCAGCAAAAGACAAAATAAACAAATGGGATTATATCAAACTAAGAAGCTTCTGCATAGCAAAGGAAACAATCACAAAGTGAAAAAACAACATATAGAATGGGAGTAAATATTTGCAAACTCTACAACTATCAAGGGATTTATATCCAGAATATACAAAGAACTCAAAGAACTTAATAAAAAAGAATAATCTAATTAAAAATGGATAAAGGAGCTGAATAGACATTTCTCAAAGGAAGACATACAAATGACCAACAGGTACATGAAAAAATGTTCAACATCATAAAGCATCAGGGAAATGGAAATCAAAAACATTCAGATATTGTCTCATACCAGTTAGACTATTATCAAAAAGACAGAGGGTAACAAATGCTGGTGTAGATGAAGAAAAAGGGGAACTCGTACACTGTTGGTGGGACTATAAATTAGTGCAGCCATTATGGAAAACAGCACAGAGTTTTCTCAAACAACTACCGATAGAACTGTCATACAACCCAGCAGTCCCCCTACTGGGTATATACCCAAAGAAATGGAAATCACCATTTTTTAAAATTACTGAAACATTGATTATACATGTTTGTGAGGTACAGAGTTAGCTATCAGTATTTGTGTATTATATGTGATGATCAAATCAATATAGGTGGCATATTTGTCATTACAAAACATATTCATTCTTTGAAATCTCCATGTTTATTGACTATTTATGATAGCCAAGATGTGGAACCAAGCTACACGTCCATCAACGGATGACTGGATAGGGGAAATACACAATGGAATATTACTCAACCATAATGAAGAATGAAATTCTGCTATTCACAGTGATATGGATGAGTTTGAAGAAAATTATGTTAAGTGAAATAAGCCAGGCGCAGAAAGAGAAATATCACATGTACTCACTCATAAGTGGGAGCTTATAAATAAATAAGAAAGAAAGGACAATTGCAATAACACATTGAACTTTCAAAAGGAGGGAACAGAAATGTTGTTACCAGAGGTAGGAAAGGTAGAGAGGAGGGAGGTTACTGAGATATTGGTTAAGAGCCAGAAAGAATGATCATATTTGTAATGATGATTTAATTTTCTTGATTTCTTCATTATATACTGTACACAGGTATTGATATTTTACTCTGCACTGCACAAATATGTGTAATCAATTTGGTTTCAATAAAAAAAAGATAATGAGAGCAAGTGGAAGACAGAGCTTAAATTATTAAATTTGCTAGGCAAGGGAAGGAAAACCTATATTCAGAAGCAGTCTTTCTAAATAGTGGCTAAGCTTTTACATATAATATATGTATATATTATATGTAAAATATAATATATAATTATAATTATGCAATTATAATTATTAGTTATGCAAAGTATACTTATTTTACACTGCATAAGCACAGATGGTTTTGATTGGTTCTAAAGGAAGTGATGAAATATTCTGATTGGTTCTGACAGAAGCATGAAAGAATTGTGATAGTCCCTTAAGTCCAAGCAGTCTGCCCGATCATTTTGAACTGTCTTGAATTAAAGATACTGTATTGATACCTTTCTGTTCATGATATGGTTTCAAAGACCAAGAATTTTCAAGGTTTTTGATTTTATAGAATAAATTTCTCAATACAATGTCCTTCATACTGATTTAAATCAAAGAATGAATTTTCTTAAGAATACGTCCTTGATATTCTCAGAAGGTGCAATTTTACAGTTTAACTGGGTGTTGCCATCCAGATCCCTGTTAGCCTAATCTAGTCTATTTGGTCATTTTCCTTCCAGCCAGTTCCTTTTCCAGAAGTTTAATCCTTTGAAGGGAATTCTGTATTTCATTGACTGTGTGTCACTATTTGGAGTAAAGTCACCAAGAACAACTGCGCCTTCTCTCTGCTATTTACTCTTCCTCAAGGGCTGAGTGACTTTTTGTGCTCCTTTTTTTGTGTCTGCCTACTTGCAGAAAGAGGGCAGTCTAGTTTGCTTTTTGCTTTGAGATCATCTTGAAGTGGTTGGCTGAGACCCTCAGAGTGGGGCCTGTGGTGTCCTGCCGAGTAGTGAAAAGGGAATGGGGAGAGAAAGGATAGTGGTAAGGCTATTTCAGTAGCAGTATTAGTAAGCACTTTGTACACAGATCAAAAGCCGTGACCTCCACTGAGCGATTTCAATAGTGAAGCTGACATTTTGATCAAAATGTTTGTGTCCAGTTCAGAACTTGAAAGAGTATTAGATAGGTTATTATTTGTTGGGACCTTTTATAATCCTGAAACAGTCCATATTTTTTTTGTTTTGGGCAACTGGCCTGTGCTGTACAGGATCTGAACCCTTGACCATGCTCTAATCAACTGGAAGTAGTCTATTCTTATGTTCTCATCTTGTTTCAGGAAAACAGGAGCTGAATCAGATGTTCTAATTAAGCCTCCTGTGTACTTCTAAGTCCGCTTGGACCTCAATTACATGTTAGAACTGACTTTGATACAGTCTATCTATTATTTGAGAAATTATTTGTAGGAATTTTCATTTCTGCTGTAAATTTCTTTTCTTCTCATCCCAATTTTGGTTATTTTTCTGCAATTTTCCATATAAAATTGTGGTTTAACATGTGGTATAAGATACTAAGCCTGTTTGGCTTTGAATCCCTCTTCCGCTGCTTATTGGCTATGTGAACTTAGGCAGGTTTCCTCACCTGTAAAATGGAGACAAAAATAACACCTAACTACTGTTGTTTTGTGGATTAACTAAGACAATGTGTAGAGAGTTTCTGATATTTAATATGCTTTCATTGTTAGGGAAAATAGTTTTATTCCTTCTGTCTTGACCCACATTCATTCTCAGAGACCCACACCACTAGTATCACCTGAATATGTAGTATAATCATATATCTATTAGAACATGTTTATTTGTTTTATTAACCTGCATACATTTATAATTTATTCAACATGTCAGTAATCAATGTATTCATTCAACATCACTTAACATTAATGACTTAGTGTAAACTTTGGAGTATAGACTTATATGTTATCCCCAAGTTGCTTATAGATGGAACAAGAATAGAAATATATAATATATAAAAAATGGTGTCAGTAGAGGAACATAGCTAAAGTACTATTGGTTCTTGAAGAAAATGGGAAACTAGCTGGAAAGATCAAAGCAGTGTTATGAAAGATATTCTAGACATTAAAGAGTTGATATGATTTATACAACCGTAGATAAAGTTTGAGTAACTACCTATCATTATGACATGAATTAAATTTTATATTTCATAATATTTTTAAAAGACAGATTATTATCTAACTAAATAAGGACTTAAATTGAGTTAATATGAAATTTAACAATTTTTTTTTCCATAATGAGAATTGTATTCTGGAAACATCCAGAGTCATTTTATACCAAAATGATCATAATTACAATAAAAATAAAAATATCAGTTTGTGAGAAGGCTGGAATAAGAAGTAAATGGTATAAAAATATTTTTGATGAATGAAAATATATTTCCCCCCCTTGGTGTCAAATATAAAACATGATTTGGCTTTGAGTAAGATTTATCCTATTTATTAACTGCTATTGTTTTAAATTATGCATTATTTCAATTATTTACATCCCATTTTCTAAATTAAAAAAGTAATTGTTATATCTGGGGAACATTTTTTTTTTGTTTTTAACAAAACAAGCAATATTCATTTGCAAGCAATACTACAAAGGAAAGAACAGAATTTTTAAAATAGTTAATTACCAGAAAAAAAAAACAATCCATTGACACACACACACACACACACACACACACACACACACACACACACACACACATATTTGCCATTTATCAGCAGTGCAACAGGTAAAGACACAAACCTTTATTAGCTACTTAGGGAAATTATTTGTTTACAGAAAGCCTGTATTTGGATCCTTAGTGTATTAGTGTCTAAAAGTCTTTCAAAAACAATTTTTGAGATATAGGAAGATATTCACATGATTTAAAACTTTAATTTTGTTTGAGGATTTCAAATGTGCCAAGTATTATATGGCCAATCTGTGGTATTAAGTGATATTTTTCTTTTAAGTTGGAATAATAGGAGGGAGTTCCATTTGACCTGAGCCAAGGCATCGTTTTAAAAAGGCACATTCTGTCACCTTCCATGCAAAGCCTTCCTTAGAGGGGAAATTGAAAGAGACACATTATATTGAACATATTGAAAGGGAGATCTAAAACCCAGTTGTCTATCAGCATTTCTAATTGTGAAGCTCTTTGAAGTCTTTAGGAAAGCAGTTTGTTTCCAGTGAGTTTAGGGTGAAGAAGGTGGGAAATACCTCATTGTTATTTCTGTTCTCTCAAAAGAACTATTATGTAAAAGATTAGAAACAGATTTCTCTGCAAGAATCAAAGTCAAAACTGAAATAAAACAGATGCTTCCTATTAATATGTTGAAAATTGGAATCTTTTAGGGAGAGTGCAGTTTGTTTTACAAGTTCTAGATATACCAAACTATGTCTATATGTAGGCTTTGAATAGAAGGTGTGATTTTTTATTATACATTGTTTTGTAATAATATGGAAGACAGTCTCTGCTGCTGCTACACCCAACAGCCATGCTCCCATGTCCCATCTTTGATCGTCTTTCCAAACAACTAGTGTTAGAAAATGCCATTTGCATTCCTAGACTTCCTGCTGCTAGGACTAGTTATGCAATCCATGTCTGGCCAATGGGATCTGAGAAGACTGTTGGGAAATTTTCCTCCTTATTAAAAGTGAATGAAAGACATTATGACTCTTCATTGCTTGATGACTATACACGGAATTGAATTTTGTGACCATGAGGGGAGAGACAGCACGTGTGCTGAGGATGACATAGGAGAGAGACGACAACCACCACCATCATTAGCTACTTCAATAGGATGAGACATTAGTGTTGTGATTGCCCTACATTATTCTTCATACATTGTGAGGTAATAAACACTCGCTAATTTTTAATTATTTTCAGAAAGGAATTCTGATACTTATTGCCATATGTATCTTAACCAAAGCATAGAGTGATCCTTTTTCCCTGTTAGAACAGTGAAACCTGAAGGTTGGTTGTAATGAATATACTCTAGGGTGACTCCTAATGAATCATGTCCTTGTATAATCTCCTCCCCTTAAGTGTAGGCAAAATGTGTAACTTGCTTCTTGCTGGTAGAATATGGGAAAGTGAGGGACAGTCACTCCTGAAGGTTGCATCACATAATACCCCATTTTAGCAGAGTAGAATAAGATTCTCCTACTGGGCTTGAGGAAGTAAACTGCAAAGCAAGGAAGTAAAGGTGGCTCCTAAAAGCTGAGGGCTGCTCCTGCTTGACAGTCAGCAAGAAAATGGGGACCTCGATCTCTGAACCACAAGAAATTGACTTCTACTAACGACCATGTGAACTTGAAAAAGGACCCCTAGCTCCAGAATGAACACGGCCCAGCTGACACCTTGATAGCAGTCTTTTAAGACCCCGAGTCTAGGATCCAGCCAAGCCATGCTCAGATTCATGGCCTATGGATATTGTGACATAATAAATGCATGTGATTTTAAACTTCTAAGTTTTTTTGTGATTTGTTATGTAGCAATTGATAATTAATACATAAAGCCACCAATACTTGCTCGGATAGGTAATTTTAGTTTCATGTCACTTCAAATTCACCAAATCCAAAATTGAGGCTTCTATGTCTTGCAACCCAAACAAAATTACCATGATTTGTAATTTCTGTTATTTTACCGCTTATATCCAGTTATGCCATCTTCAGAAAAATTTACAACACAAAGTTTTCTAAAGCAATCTTCTGTATATTTTTTCTCCCAAAAGGTGTTATTTTGTTTTAAATAAAACAAAACAGTAAAACAAAGATGGTATATGCATTAAATATTAGCTAGCACCTGGCAATGGTGTGAACAAATAGGCACGCTCATAATAGGACAGTGGACATGATAAATTGTACAAATGCTTTAAAGGGCAATTTGGCAATACATTTTAAAGCCTTAAAATATTCTTATTCATTATCTCTATATACTGCACAATACAAATCAATTGCCTAATCCAGTATCTAGCACGCACCATCAAATAGTGCCTGTCCAAATCAAAACTCAGATTTGTGCGTCTAAAACATAACCCCCCACCCCCTTCCAGTGTTCACCATTTAGGTATTGTTACTTCTACTCACGCAATTTTTCAAGCCTGAGCACTTCCCTCCCCTAGAGCTCCATAACATTCAAACTCAAGGATTGCTAATTTCTGCACCGGTCAATCTGCTTTCCAATCACAGTAATCTTTTAATAACGTTATGCTATTAATAATTAAATCACTCTCCATTACATGGGTTACATGAACCATCTAATTCAACCACTGTTTCATATCGATGGCTCTTTCTTTGAAAATTCTGAGAAAAACATGACATAGAATCTTAGATCTGAGAAGACCTTAAATAATTGGCTATTCTAATCCTCTTATTTAATAAATGAGAAAAAAAGACTTCTGATTATTTCAAAATGATGCTCCCTCGAATTATGTACTGCTAAGGATAGATTTAGAATGCATGTTTAGAACTTTGTTCACATTTGAGATCATGTTATCATCTGCATTAAATAAACTGGGTGAGTTGATTTTAACATGTTGTGCAATTTCAGTTTTATTATGAAACATATCATTTTTAAATAGACTTATTTTTTAGAGTAGTTTTAGACTCAGAGCATAACTGAATGGAAGGTACAGTGATTTCCTATATATTGTCGGCACCTAGACATGTATCACCTGCTCCACTATTAACACCCCCCCACAAGTGCGGTACATTTGTTAAAACTGATTAACCTACACTGATACATTATTATCACTCAAAGTCAGTAGTTTACATTAGGGTTCACTCTTGGTGCTCTACATGCTATGGGTCTGGACAAATGCATCATTAAGTATCATGATAGAGAGTAAGTTCACTGTCCTAAAAGTCTTCTGTGCTCTACCTATTCATCTCTTCCTTGTCCCTAAACTCTGGTAGCCACCGATTTTTTTTTACTGTCTTCATAGTTTTGCTTTTTTCAAAATGTTTTATAGTTGGAATCTAACAGGACGTGGTCTTTTCAAAATTGCTTCTAACATTTAGTAATATGCATTTAAATTTCCTTCATGTCTCATCATGGCTTGATAATTCATTTATTTTTAGCCCTGAATAATATTCCATTGTCTGGATGTAACAGTTTATTTATCCATTCATTTACTGAAGGACATCTTGGTAGTTTCCAAGTTTTGGTAATTATGAATGAAGCTGCTATAAACATCTATGTGCAGGTTTTAGTGTGAACATAAGTCTCCAACTGCTTTAGGTAAGTATCAAGGAGCATGATGAGGGATTTTAATGGTAAGAGTATGTTTAGTTTTGTAAGAAACCCCAAATCTGTTTTCCAGAGTGACTGTACCATTTTGTATTCCTACCAGCAATGAATGAGAATTTGTGTTTCTCCACATATTCATCAGCATTTGGTGTTATCATGTTATGGATTTTGGACATTCTAAGAGGTGTAGGAGTATCTCATTGTTGTTTTAATTTGCATTTCACTAATGACATATGATTTAGAGCACCTTTTTATATAATTATATGCCAGCTGTATATCTTCTTCAGTGAGGTGTCTGTTACGGTCTTTGGTCTATTTTTAAATCATGTTATTTGTGTTCTAATTATTAAGTTTTAAGAATTCTTTGCATATTTTGGGTAACTGTTCTTTGTCTGATATGTCTTTTGCAAACATTTTCTCCCAGTCAGTGGCTTGTATTTTCATTTTATCAATGGCATCTTTCACAGAGAAGTTTTTAATTTTAATAAATTTAGCATATCAATTATTTCTTTCATGGTTTTACATTTTATACTTGTCTGTGATCCACTGTGAGTTGATTTCATGAAGGGCGTAAGATCTATTTCTAGATTATTTTTTTTTTTGCTTGTGGATGTCCAGTTGTTCTAGTACCATTTGTAGAAAGATTATCTTTTCTCCATTGTGCTGCTTTTGCACCTCTGTCAAAGATCAGTTGACTGTATTTATGTAGGTCTATTTATGGGTTTTCTATTATATTCCATTGACCTGCTGATTTTTTTTTTCCCAATACCACACTGTGTTGATTACTGTAGCTCTATAGAAAGTCTGGAATTCAGGTAGTGACAGCTCTTCTTCAGTATTGCGTTGGCCATTCAGGGCCTTTTGACTCTTCCACAGAAATATTAGAAACAGTTTGTTGATATTCTCAAAATAACTTGCTGAGATTTTTTTCCTTCATTCTGAAAGAGGAAGGATGACTAGTTATTGTTCAATGTGGATAAGATTTCAGTTTTACAAGATGAAAACAGTTCTGAAGATTGATGGTGGTAATGATTGCATTCATTAAGAATGTATATAATACCACTGAATGGTACACTTAAAAAATGGGTAAGGTGGAAAATTGTATGTCATGTGTATTTTGCTGCAATCAAAATAATGGGGAAAAAAGGAATTAATCTGTGATACATGTTACAATGTGATTAACCTTGGAAATATTATGCTAAGTGAAAGAAACCAGTCACAAAGGACCACAAATTGTATGATTCAATTTATATGAAATGTCTAGAATTGGGAAATGTTTAGTGGCAGAAACTAAACTAGTGGTTGCTTGGATTTGGGGGGGATAGAGGGATTGAAGAATGATGGATGAGGGTGTGGGGTTTTTTTGTTTGTTTGTTTGCTTTTTAGAGTAGTGAAAAAGTTCAAAATGGATTGTGAGGATGAATAATCAACTCTATGAATGTACTAAATGTGATTAAACCATTCACTTAAATGAGTAAATTGTACGGTATGTGAAGAATATCTCAAAACATGTTACCCCAAAATAAATAAATAAATAAACAGTTTGCTGAGATTTTGATTGAGGTTGCATAGAATCTATAGATCAAGTTAAAAACACCTGGCATCTTGACAACATTGAGTTTTCCTATCCATGAACGTGAAATACCTATTTATATAGTGCATGTTTGATTTCTTCCTTCAGAGTTTTGTAGTTTTCTTCATATAGATCTCGCACATATTTCGTTAGATTTATACCTAAGTATTTTATTATTATTATTATTATTTATTTATTTATTTTTTTCCTTTTTGTCTTTTTTTACTGACCGGCAACAGGATCGCAACCCTCAGTGTTGCGCCCGCCCCGCGCTCAGCCAGTGAGCGGGAACCGGTCTCCACATGGGATCCGAACCCTCGGCGGTAGCGCTGCTGTGCTACCAAGCGGTGCACTCTCCAGTGTGCCACCAGGCCGGCCCCTATACCTAAGTATTTTATTTTGGGGGAATGCTAACATAAATGGTAATGTGTTTTTAATTTCAAATTCCACTAGTTTGTTGTCGGCATATAGGAAAGCAATTGACATTTGTATATTAACCTAGTATCCTGCACAGTTGCTATAATGGCTTATTAGTTCCAGGAACTTTTATCTATTTTTTTTTTTTTTTTTTTAGGTTTTGTACATAGATGATCATGTCATCTGCAAACAAAGACAGTTTTAGTTTTTCCTTTTCAATTAGTATACACTTATTTCCTTTTATGTCTTATTGCATCAGCAATGACTTACAGTGCAATGTCAAGAAGCAGTAGTGAGAGGTGAAACCATTGCCTTGTTCCTGATCTTAAAGGGAAAGCTTTGAATTTATCACCATTAAGTGGTGATGTTAGCTGTAGGATTTTTGCAGATATTCTCTATCAAGTTGAGAGAGATCCCCTCTATTTCTAGTTTACTGAGCATTTTCATTATGAATGGGTATCGGATTTTGTTAAGGGCTTTTCCTGCATTTATTGATACAATTATGTGATTTTTCTTCTTTAGTCTGTATTTTAATCCATTTCTGTTGGTTATAAAAAAATACCTGGAACAAGGTAATTTGTAAAAAAATAAAAAAAGAAAGAAAGAAAAAGAAAGAAATTTATTGCTTACAGTTTCTGAGGCTGGGAATTCCAAAGTACAAGGAACACATCTGGTACTGGCAAGAGTGACCCAGGGGTCACACATTACAACATTACAAGACGGTGGAAGCAGAGAGAGCAGAGAGAGAGCTCCTCAAACACTTCCTTTTTAAATCTTCAGAACCATGCCCATGACCACCATTTTTAGTCAATTCACTACTGCATGATCCTACAATATAATCACCATTTTAAGGCCCCACCTTTCAATTACCATAATAGGATTTCCCACCCTCAACAGTTGCAGTGGGGATTAAGTTTTGGGGAGACATTCCACCCAAGGCAGTATAATAATATGATGAATTGCAACAATGTTTTTTTCTGAATGTTGAACTATCCTTGCATATATGGGATAAATCTTATTTGGCCGTGGTGTGTAATTCTTTTTATAAATTGCTGAATTCAGTTTGCTAATATTTGGTTGAGGATTTTTGCATCTATATTCATGAGAGATATTGGTCTGTAACTTTCTATTTTTGCGATGTCTTTGGGTTTGCTATTAGGGTAATGCCGGCCTTATAGAATGTGTTAGAAAAATTTCTTTGGCTTCAATTCTTCTAAAAGAGATTAGAGAATTTATGTAATTTCTTTATCAAAAGCCCAGAGTAGGTTACTTCTCTAAACTTTATCTCACTTATTTACTAAACAGATGTAGTAAGTATACCCACTTCAAGGTTGTAGAGAATTAAGTAACTCAGTATTTTACTATGCTTTCACACAGAGTAAATGTTCAAAGCAAATTAGCTATCACGTTGTTGTTGTCCTTTCATTGTTCATTTAATAGCAAATTGGCCTCTATAAGATATTTTTACTAAGCTAATTTCAAAATTAATGCCACAACAAAACTGTGCTGCAATTCCATTTAGTAAACTACTACATAGTTTTCTATGCAAAATATATTTCTTTACAGTTTTATTGCAAGCGCAATGAAAAACACCCTGATAGAATAGACCATTGTAGAGCTAATTATTTAAAGCATAGCTAAAAACATAGTACTCTGCAAATACAAAATAGAAAATTGCACTAGAGTTAGTGGAAATGATCACAGATGATCCTATCTGTCTCAAAGAATAGGTTTTCCTATAATATCTGGTCTTGATTTTATGAAAATAATAACCATAAGGAGAAAAAAGAAGATTGAGAAAAGGTTTTGATTTTGCTCAGATTTATTTTTTAAATTGTTTGAAATTTTTTCCTTCCAGTTCAAGGATTCACTTTTGCGATTGATTGCATTAACCACTTAGTTAATATGATACATTTATTAAGATAACTAAATATACTATAAAGAATATTCATCAACCTTGTCCATATAGATTTGGTATCATATTTTTCTACTAATTAAGTTCTTTACTTCTGCTGCTATGAGCAGCATGAAACGACTTATTATCTACTGGTTTCTGGGCAATAAGAACGGTACTCTGATGTGGCAATGCATTGTTTAAAAAGGGAGGGGAGGGCAACGACTGCTGTGCCACAGACAATGTGATCTAAAAATAATTTAATTCTTACTCAATAATCAGTTGCTTTTCCCAAGACCATAAATAATTAGCAGAATTTGAATTACAACTATATTATGTTGAATTATATTCATACAATTAATTTTTTTCACATATTCGGAACATATTAAGTTGTACCTCTGTCAGGAGCTGTAGTAATCATAATTTCTTCTTTATTCTTTACGTTTTCTCTTACAAGAATTTAATCTAGAGAATTGCTTTGAAATTTGCTTAATATTTAATAAAGAAAGTAATTGGTAAAGATAGCTTAAGCTATTTCTCCAGTCCGAAAATTTTTTTCTATATTTGATCAAAATTGATTTAGATTTTGCATTTCTTGGGTCACGGAAGTATTATACCTACTTTTTAAAATTCTGTTTTTACTACTTTTGTTTTTATATCTCTTATAAGCATGCATTTTATAATAAATAATAATACTGAAGTTTTATAATTCAATTACTTAATAAAAACTGTTTTGAGAATATTAATGGAGTGGTGAATGAGGAAAAAAAGGAGTAGGATGCATACAGACAATCTAAGTGGGGACTGCATCCCTAGGGAAATTATATTAAGTTGTCCATGTCTTTATTGAAAATTATTTTGTTGAGGTTAAATCAAAGCAAATAAGCACCGTGATAGTAAGTGCTCATATATTAATTTATTGAAAAGCACTTCACAACAGCATCCTTAATTCTTACAGCTATGTATGATAGTATCATTTTCCTTTTATAGATGAAAAAAATTGAAGATAAGAGTTTTAATTAAATTTGACTGGGATTACACAATTAATTAGTAACTGAGCATAGTGGAACCCATGTCTGCCTGACTCCAGAGCAGGTGCTATTTTTATGGTAACATGATTCTTCTTTCAAATACAAACGTTGAATAAAGAGAGGCAGAAACACTAGGGGGCATGGAAGTTTCTAGTGGCTGAAGATTTTCTGGATGAGGGAGGAATCACATTGATTTTGCCACATTGATGGCAAAAGAGCTTCTGAGACAATTTTAGGAAAATCACTTGTAGGGTTTTGTATATTTGCATTTCTTTTAAAGCACCATCAGCTCCAATACACATATGAACATACACGTGCACATGCATGTACACATGCGAGCACATTATTCTCCTCATTTAGAATTATCGTTTTCTGTAACTATAACTTTATATATTTTGTAAACTCCCAGGAATTCCAGGCATGAAATTTATAGTATGGTATGGAGAACTCTGCTGCAAGGACAAAAATTAATATTTTTAGTATTTAGCCACTACTTTATGTTTTTCTGACTACAAACTATACCTGGGCCTTTGCACATGCTGTTTTCTTTAATAAAATTTCAACCTCCCCAATCACGGACCTTCAGCTGACAAATTCCTACCATGCTTTACCATCTATCAAAGTAACTTGGAAATATATTTTGCTTATCTGTAGTCTCTACTGAATTTGAAATTACTTAAGAACAGAGATTATTTCTTCAGAGCCTAACATGATGCCTAGCATAGTGTTTAAAGCATGTTAGCTGGATGAAAGGCTATTGAATAAATAATATTGACTAATTAGATTTTGACCAAAACTAATATCTTTATGTTTGTTGCCGCTGATTTCCATGGATATGTACTTTGGAGGCAATACAAGGAAAATCAGATGAGAAAATTTATAATTTTATGAACAGGAATAACAACAACAACAACAAAATCACTGATTATCAGAAAAATAGAGTGCTCATTTTCACTTAGCCTATGGAAGTGTCAACAAAGTCAAGTTTGGGCCCATTAGATAAGATTTATATAAAATAAATGTCTGTGTCTTCTTTATATCATCTAAGTAAAAATTAAGTAAATATAATAAAATTGCTTGATACAGAATACCAAAAATAACCTATTTTTAACTATATAAAAATAACAATTTTTAAAAATAGTTAGTTGAGAGTATAATATAATACTGTTAGTGTCTGTAAATATCCTGACAGACTCATGGAAACTACATACTATAATCTACAAAAATATACATTAATTTATATTTGGGGTTGGTACTACTTGTTCCTCCAACTTTATCTACTGCAGAGAACTGTTCTTACCATTTTCACTGTAAACTGACCTGTCCCCATCTCCACCATCCTACAGCATGGTAAAAATATAACTGCTACAAAAGCTTAATATATTATAATATATTATACAGATAAAAAGTTTATTTGGAAAATAATCTCTGACCTAAAAGAACATCTCAGTAATGTATTTGTGTTAATGATTCAATAACTTAAACAAATAGATTAAGGTCCTGTTTTCCCTCATTCTTTTTGTGCTTCTAAATAAACCTGCTTGTACTGATTTTTTTCCTTAACATTTCTTTCTATGGCTCAATTGAATTAACACTCTTTTTTTTTTCAATAATTTTTACTAACGCAATAAGACACTGTCTACAGCTAATGGATAAATGATAAAGATTAGTCTGCAAGGAAGGGTACAGTAAATACTGCTATGAGGGAAAGCAGGAGGAAAAGTCAGATCCTCATTTCTATGGAAATGAAGTGTTGGGAGATGTTTTCTTTCCTGCTGTTTTAGGATGGATGTTGGATCCTTGGCAGTAATGCAGTAAAGGTCTGTTAAGAGACTCCGGGATTTTGGCTGGTGCCTTCTTTATGCCTAGCCGCACAGCTGGTGCAGGTGCATTTTCAGCCATAATAACTAATAACATTCCCGGTGGAAACATTCAACTGCGGTAAAACAGACAAAAATCTATTATAAATGTGAGTGCAATGTTAATGTTTACAGAAGCAGGTCAGATAACAGAATTCTGTTTGGTAAATGTCAGTACTGTATGAGTAGAAAGCATTCACAATATTTGCATTCTTATTAGAATGATATGTGCAAAACCCATAAATATTTCATGGATTTTTTTAGCTTCCATTTTTCCTCCCTCACCAGAAATTACTGTTTTTGCTGATTCTTTGAGTTGCAAAGTTCACTCTGTTGCTTGTGCCCTTTCCAGCATTTCAGGTTATATGGTGAGCCACTGGATTGGTATAATGTTCAGATCAAGGGTAATTTATTGTAACACAGTGCACATTTACATTCAGATGTAAACCCTAGAATTGAAACCCTCTTCTAATACGACTCCACTCAAAGGTATAAGCAAATGGTCAACTTGCTTATACTTGGTCAACTTGGTCAACTTAAGTCAATCTTTTATGTCTCACATTGACTTGTTCATTCTGTACAGCCTTTGGTATAGTGAAATGTATCAGATTAACCACATGAAGTCTCAACTACTTTTTTTAAGACAGGCAAAAAAACTAAAAATCTTTTGATTTATAGTGAAGAATACATAAACACTTAGAAATGTATGTTTTAAAAATATATATGGCATTTGTTTTGACTACCAATTTTGATGTTTGATTATTTAAAATCAGAACTTGAGAGTGTTAAATATTATGCTATTTGTATGTTTGGCAATAAATTTTGACATTAATTTCTGTGAAAAGAAGTAAGTAAAGACTGTCCTCTTACAGATTGTAGAAATGGAACTAATCCCTCACTGGAGTCTTCATGCTATTACTACTCCTTATGTATGTATCTAATAGCATTAATTTGGGGTGAGGGGAGGGATCAGAGTGTCTTTTGTTCCCTAGAGGTTGGTTTATTAAAAAAAAAAAAAGAAAAGTACAATCCTGAAAACAGGTTGTGTAAAATTTAGAAAACTAAATTTAAGAAAACAGATGTTGAGTCCAAATGTGGTAGACTATTCTAATCTGATTCCTTGTGAGGAATATATTGCAGCTCTTACTAAAAAATGAACAAATTATTTGTAAATGCAGTTTACCATTCTGTCGCTTTAAGGAGATTTCAGTGGTCAACCAACATGATTTTATAGAGACTCTCTTCTGAATCTTGTTGAAAATATTAACTCTACTACCTATAATTCCAAGACATTCCTCATTTAAAGAAATGATCTCTCAGAGCAGTAATGGTAATGTACTAGTCTGGGGAATTCCAAAGATACCTGATTATGATTGGTAATTGGGATGAAGAAAAACAGTAAAAAAAAAGTGCAGTGAGAAGTTAAATGGAGGTATAGAAGACTATGGAAAAACTTGCGGATGGTAATAATTTCAAGATACACATTAAAACATAAAAATAAACAGTGATTACAGGTCAACCTGATAAGATTTGAATTACCATGTTTACAGGTCAATTCCCTGGGATTTGCAGAAAAACCACAAAGCAAAACTCTAGCAAAAGTTCTCTCTGTGAATACATAGACACAGTTTTAGTCACATACTTGATCTTCTTCAAGAGCAATAGAAAGGGACTAATAAAACAAGATATATTTCTACCAGTGCGAGGCATTATCAAAAATCACACCATTTGGTACATACTATATTTTCTCCATTTTATAATGGGATTGCATACAAAGAGTAATATCCTGATTTCAGAAAAATTAAAATATAAATATGGTCATAGTATTGAGAAAATTTAGTATTTATTAAAGGTTAACAAGCTAAATTTCAAATGTTCTCAGAAATTCATATACTAGATTAGAGCCATTCACAACAGAAGTGGATGCTGTGGTGAGACAGGCCGACCTCCTCTTCAGGATGAAGGCACTCATTACTCTAGCTATTAAAAGAACTGTTAGCTATCAGCTCTCAGGTTAGTCCCTGATGGCCATCCTAGCTCCAAAGATCGTTATGGGAGAAGCTGAGACCTTTATTGCTTGTGCATTACAGTTTAGCTTCTCCCTCTGTCCAACCTTGCTTCACTCACAGGTGTTGAGGCACGCCCCCAGTCTCAGAATCTCAGAATCTGTTCCTCCATGTCAAGAGCCCACTGTAAATAATAATTAGTAGCAATTTGTATACTATAGGCTTAAATATATCTCACATTAATTAAAAAGCTGAACATCTAAAAAGAAGTAAAAATAAAATAAACTCCAAGTATGATAGATGACTGAAATATCTGCAAAGTCAAATATATGATGCGTATGTACTTTGAACTAGTGACTTTGTTAAACAATGGGAAAATGATGTTTTCATATTTAACTACAATTGTTTCTTTAAATCAGGGAAGTCAGAACATTTCTTACATAGGGCAGTGCCCTGATAGGGAGGTACCAAATAGATAATTACAGAGTAATCTATACAAACATGAGACATATAGATGCATGAATAAACAAGAATTTTATAAATAGACTGTGGTTTTCCATTCCACCTCAAGTGTATTTGACCATAGGAATGATGAAATTTTCTAAATCTAGAGCCCTTTTCATCTTTACCAATGATTAAAATTAAGCACATATTTTATTAGTGTCTGAATTGATTGCCTGTACTAGGATGGGACCTGGGAATAAGCTTCTCTAAATTGTTCTAGACAAATTCCTAATTTGATAGCAGGAATAAATGCAAATCTAGCAGCTAAAACATAAAAAGGACAATAGAAACTATTAAATAACTTATTTAACACAAGAATCTTCAAGAATGCTTGCATTATAGAGGGTTTCTTTCCTCATATTTTGCTGATCCAATGCAACTATTGGCTGTGTTTCACATCACGTAAAATGTAGATATAAGAAATAATAGCTCAGAAGAATTGCTACTAAAAAACATAATAGGAATTGATATTATGCTGCAACATTTCTGTAGCTTTCTTTTTTTTTCTTTTTTACATTTTAGCAAGATGTTTTAATATACACTTTGCTATTGAAATAAAATAATTTATCAATGTAAAAAATTATTCAATGTTAAAATATATAGCCTTCCTTTTGTTGAAATTATTCCATTCAATACAATTCTACCTCTAAAGCTATATGAACTGGACAACCCTCTTTCACATCCCACTCCAGTATCATCTCCTCAACTCTGAGTGCTTTATTTTCATTAAAATCCTGTTCTTATATATATTTTAGGCACATTACTCATCACAAAAGCTGACATATTCTGGACGTCTGACTTTTATAAAAATGCAGCACACACAAACAGCGATATTTATATTGGAATTGTTAGTGAAGCTTTTGTATGTCTTGAAAGAATTAATGTTTCCAAGTGATGATATAATCATTTAAAAAATATCTTTGCCTGACCAAGAATAAAAGAAATGTAGAATACATGAATGTAAGATTTTTAATTTATAATAAATAGTCATAATATATTTGTAAGGATAATAAAATGTGACAAATAGTGGCTATGAAAAACCATAGCATATCTTTCTACCTTGAACCTAAAAAATGTAGGCAACTTCTCTATGTGTGTAAATATACATATATATAACAAATCATGCTGAATTCCTAATATTTTTCTTCTACTTTTAGGAAAAGTTTGCAAGATTCTTCTATTAGGTAAAGTTCCTTGAGTAAAAATGGTGATTATATAACCATTGGCAATACATAAAGGAAATGCATTTTCTCTTCTCTAAAAACACATAGTTAATACCACTGCAACTGTACAGATATGAAATTATGAAATCATTCAGTCATCTGTTTAGGAGCAACTACTACTACAAACCTATAGAAATGGCTAAAATTAAACAGATTAATCTTACCAAGTGCTGGCAAGTATGTGGAGGGATTAGAACTGTCATACACTGATGGTGGGGCTGTAACATGTTACTATCATGTTGGAAAACATACACTAACCATTTGATCACTCATTCTGCTCAAGAGAAATGAAACCAAATATCCATACAAAAATTTTTATGCAACTGTTCATAGCAACTTTATTTGTAATAGAGAAAATCTGGAAATAAATGGCCAACAAAAGGTGAATGAAATAACAAATATAGCATATCCATATAATGCAATACTGTTCAGCAATAAAATTGGATTAACTATTGACCTATGTAACGACAGGAATGAACCTCAAAATATTTGTGCTGAGTGAAAAAAGTCAGACAAAAAGTGGTATATACCATATGGTTCACTTACATAAATTTTAGAAAATTCAAAGTAATATATAGTGACAGAAAGCGGATCCATCAATGGTTCTTTGGGGATGAGGTACTGGCAGCAAGGAAGGGTAGAAGAAGAATTATAAAAGTTACAGTGTAACACCTGGGAATGATTGATTTGTTCATTTTGTTACTTGTCAGCACCATGTGAGCAAACCGGCCATCCCTATATAGGATCCGAACCCGTGGCCTTAGTGTTATCAGCACCACACTCTCCCGAGTGAGCCATGGGCCAGCCCCTTCATTTTGTTAGTTGTGATGATAGTTTTATGGGTGTATGTATATATACACACACACACACACACACACACCAAGGCTTATCAAACTGTACACTTTACATATAGGAGTGTACACAATTTATTTTAATTATATTGATAAAACTGTTTTTAAAAAATGCTCTTAACAGAGGGCTCTGAGAGTTGTTCTAAGATTACTAGACTATGAAAAACTTTCCCTGCATGACTAGAAGTTTGAAATTTGGTCTCTACTAAGAAATACTAAGAAAGAAACATAGTTGGATTAGCTATGAGCCCAAATCTAACTCCCCTCTCTCCATAAAAAATGAGAAAAATGTCCCTTGCTTTTAAATCCTAGATCGTTTACTGTCTTCACTCTTAAGTACTTAAAATATTTATTATTAAATCTATTCATGTTTCTGTCTTCTCTCTACAATAGTCTTATAAATAAAAAAAGAACAGAAACCATAAGTTAAATATTTTTTAAACCTCCCATAAAATTTGAAAACTACATTTTAATCAGAAAGCACCTAATACATATTTGGACTAAATGAATATCACTTTCTGATTTTTAAGATTGATCTGTTCCATTTAATGAATTAATATGTACTGTATTATTACACTCAACGTATTATGATTAAATGAGCATGAATTTTAAAATCGTGTGTCAGTTCAATTCCTTACAATGATATTTACTAGCGATGTGACCTTAAGATTCAATTTCCTTGTGTGTCAAACACATGCACATGAGTATTAAATGAAGTGACACTTAAAGTGCCTGAAATACTGTCGACACAGAAGGTACTAAAAAAAATTAGTTTACTTTTAACTCCCCAAGGCTATTATAATTATTCCATTACATAATATCAGTAGATTGCCTAGTGTAATATCATAGACCCTTCACAAATGGCAATCTCTATTGTTATTATTGTTACTGTTGTTATATAAAAAGGTTCTACTATAGTTGAATCTCATAATACTATACAAGAATAACCTTAAAGGACTAACTGACATTTAATGAATGGATATTATATTGTTGTTAAATTTGGTCAATTTCAGGAAATTGGCTATATTTTCAAGTGGACAGCTTAGTAAATGATTTTACCTAGCTAATGAATCAAAAATATTTTTGCTTCTTTACTATGTGTGTAGTTCTTGAGATGAGCAATTTTTTTCTACTCATATTATTTGACTTTTGTGGAAAGCAGTGTAATATAGAAGAAACGTAGGTGCCCAAGTTAAAAAGTCTTGATAATGATTTTTACAAGTACCGTCTTGCAATACTGTACAATTATGTGTTCTCACAAACTCTTTGACAATAACCTCAGAATATTTCTGTGCAATGCTAATAGTAGACACAGCAAGAAGGAAGCTTTTTAGGAGTAAGATAGTATTGTTTTGCAACAATCAAAATATTTTAATGATATTTTAAAATCTTTCCTAGAAAGCTGTGATTTTTAACCTGAAAATCTTTTTTAAGCCAGTCCTAGAGTTGAATTAGGATTGAGATTCAGGCATTTCCCATTGAGCATGAATTAAAAAAATAATAATAATAATAATAATATCAACTACTTCATATTTTGCTTTAGGAATTCTTGGCCCATATCAATAATTTTCTCTTGAAAAGACTTTTGTTTTAAGTCTATAAAAATATTTTTTTTCCTGAGGAAATTAGCTTATTTTTGAAAAGTCTTTCTTTAAAAATTTTGAAATACTTTAAATCTAGGGAAAGTAGAAAATTTTTAATGACAGGACAAAGCATACCCACATTTCCTTTACACAGGTTCCCCAGTTATTAACATTTGCCTCGCTTATGGGTATGCTCTCTCTAATATATACGTTATTTGCATACATACATGTGAATTTATCTATGTGAAAAATGTCTATGATTATACTAGTATATATAGATACATATGTATACAGACACATCCACCTATACATGTACAACTACATATGGATACATATACCTACATGTATACCTACAAATATATCTATATGTAGCCCTACCCATCAATCTCCACATTTGTAAATCCTTTTACAGACAGGGAGAAATATCCCTGTCTTTCATTATCCGCAATATGTTTACTTATTTCCTCAATTTATTTCTTTGCCTTGATCTCCAAAGCATTCTTCCAGCCTCCTCTGCCGACTACACCCTTACTCTACCTCCATTAACTGGCTTGCTCTGCTGTCAGACACTGCCTCTGATGCCTCCAACCTGACCCCTTCCCCATTGCTGCTTCACTTCCTTGGATTCCGACATTTGTATGCTGATAGGGAAAGGAAGGGAAGCAAGGATGGCAATGGGAGGAATGATGGAAACAGTAGACCTTATGAATCTTTTTGAACATCCTTACCTACAGATGACTGAAGAATAGCCACACACAGTCAAGTGGTTTGTATTACAGAAATGATTAAATAATAGTCTAATAATTTGGTTGGAAATTCTTGTCCCTGGATACATTTAACCAACTAGTTTACTTATTTGTTTGTTTTTAAACAATGTGTATATATTTCATAAATATTTGCAAGATGTCATTTCTTTTTAATTAAAAAAAAATAGTTCATATTGTAGTGGATTGAATTATGCCCTGCCAAAAGTCCCTGAAACCTGAATTGTGTCCCCAAGTTTCATATATTAGATGCTTAATCCCCATTGTAACTGTTGATGGTGGGAGATCCTATTATGGTAATTGAAAGGTGGAGCCTTAAAGAGTTGATTAGATTATAGGGCCATACCATAGTGAATGGATTAAAAATGGTGGTCAAGGGCATGGTTTGGAAGACTTTAAGAAGGGAGCATGAAGAATCTGTCTCTCTCTCTGCTCTCTCTGCTTCCAACATCCTGCAATGTGAGACCCCTGGGTCACTGTCGCCACCACCAAATGGACTTTGGACTTCCCAGCCACAGAAACTGTAAGCAATAAATTTCATTTTCTTTATAAATTACTCAGTTCTGTGTATTTTGTTATAAGCAACAGAAATGGACAAATACACATATGTACACATTCTTAGATTTGTATGGTGTTTTTAACTTCTCAAATCTTTTGTTTATTTTATGGCAAAATACAGATATTGTCACTCATATCTGTACAACTCAACAAAGTAAGTATAGATTCGTTTCTGAAAAAGAACTGAAATTCTAGAAAATCCAATGTATTTCAATTGTAAAATATTAATCATCTCTAAATAGTTAAAAATAAATCAATTTCATTCTATAAATATGTGAATAATGTGTGTTTTAATATGCCATGTTTTGATACTAGTAGCCAAAGCTGCAGTTTCTATAATTTAAATGTAAATATTATCGTACCACCATAATAGAAAATTAGGTGAAATTGAGGAAATGAAAAATATTGTTATAAATCTTAATCCCTCAAATCCCAGGATTCCACTAGAATAGAAATAGTTGTATGGGAAATTTGGCTCTATTTAAAAATGAAATGAGTGAAATGGTCTTTGGAATTTGAAATCCTGTGTGGTTTAATAGTGCATTCATTGACTTATTGTCTTATTACCAGTGCTGTGCACCTTATACTTGATTCAAGCTGAATCTATAGTATCAGGTTCTGCTACCAGTGTATGAAAAGCATTTATTCAATAATTTAAATAGTGCTTTGAGTAGTGTTAGTTACAAAGCTACTATATTTTTTGTATTTTTGTCTTTATTCAAAATTCTTGAATGGTAATCTTAGGCAAATCAAGTAATTAAAACTTTAAAATGAATTTCCAGAACAGAAGGTTTAGTTTAGAAATTTAAAGTGTTCTTCAAATGTCTATATCAATATTATTTTTATTTCTTATGGTGGATACCCATCACTTGATTACGCAGAAAAATAGAGGGTAACAAATTGATGTGGGTAAATCTGAAGGATGAGGGAGCAGAAAAATTTTCAGAAGACATTTAATGTAACTGAGGTTGAAATAATGGAAGATATATTAGAGAATAAAACTATTATACGATGATCTTTGTGATATTCGCTACAAATTAACATAAGTAAATCATTCTACATTGTTAATCCTAAGGATCTTGGTCAATATAGTGGTGCTGTGGGTTTAAATTGTGTCCCCCAAATTCCATGTATTAGAATTTTAAACCCTGTTGGGACAATGTTAGAGGGTGGGAAATCCTGTTGTGGTAGTTGAAGGGTGGGGCTTTGGAGAGGTGATTGGATTGTAAGGGCTGTACCCTTGTGAATGGATTAATCTATTCATAGAATGATGTAAGTGATTCTGGTGGCTTTAAAAAGAGAGTGAATGAGGAGTTTAGTCTCTCTCTGATCACCATTCTTATCACGTGACACTCTGCATTGCTGTAGAATGACCTCACCAGATGTGTTCCCTGAACCATGGACTTCCCAGCCTCTGAAATTTTAAGCAATGGATATTGTTTTGTTATAAATTACCCAGTTCCAGGTATCTTGTCATAAGCAACAGAAATGGACTAATTCAAGAGGTAAGAACAAAAAGACCAGAAAAATATGGGGCACCACTTGTAATAGTACTGGAAACAAAACTCACTCTACTGAACTAGCTTGTATGAGAATATGACATTTTCATCTAGAATACTAATGAATTTTAGTTTCTATAAATGATACTAAGGTTTAGTGAAAGTAAAGAAGGTCAGAGGAGAACAATTGAAATTTTTTGGGGGGTGAGAACCTAAGACGTGTATTGATTAAAAAAAAATACTGTAATATTCTTCAATTCAGACAACTAAGGCTGAGAAAGTAGAGATCCATGGATTCACAACAGGGTAGCATGTATAAAAACTCATGAAATACTACAATGAGAACATGTACCTTCATACAACAGTGATATAATGTCATTTATATTTAGAAAATTATGAATTTTCTTATACTCATGATGTAGAGCTTACAAGATATACAAAGGCATTGCAGATGAGTTTAGGAGAACATAAAAATAATTAACATAAAATGATTACTAAAAACTTATTTATGAATACCTTTGAATATGTTATCTGGGTGAAAAATCAAGCTTTTTAAAATATAACTCTGAAGAGATTTGAGCAAAATAATAACTGGGGTGTTAGAAAATTATCTGGCCTGTTATAAATATTGCAAATCTCTAATATTTAAAGAACTATTTATAGAAATATTGGATAAGGACAAGAGAAAAAAGAATTAAATAAGAAAAATTTGTCTTTAGTAAATGTAATGGATTGAATTATGTCCCCCCAAAACTCCCTGAAGCTTGAATTGTGTCCTCCAATTTTTATGCATTAGAAACTTGGTGCCCATTGTGACTGTTAAGAGGGTGGGAAATCCTATTATGGTAATTGAAAGGTGGAGCTTTGAAGAGGTGGTTGGATTGTAGGACTGCAGTAGTGAAGTGCCCATTGTGACTGTTAAGAGGCTGGGAAATCCTATTATGGTAATTGAAAGGTGGAGCTTTGAAGAGGTGATTGGATTGTAGGACTGCAGTAGTGAATGGATTAAAAATGGTGGTCAGGGGCGTGTTTCTGAGGGCTTCAAAAGAAGAGAGAGGGGAGCACGCTCTGTCTGCTTGCTCTTTTCCTCATTTTGCAATGTAATACTCTGACATCACTGTCACCACCACCAGATACGTTCTGTGCACTTTGGGCTTACCAGCCTCGGAATCTGTATTAAATTTTGTTTTCTTATACATCACCCAGTTCCATGTGTTTTGTTATAAAGAACAGAAATGGACTAATACAGTAACCTTTCTTTTTCTATAGAATTCATCTTTGCATTCAGCATTCTAGAGTTCTTCAGACTATAATTCAAATTCCTTCTACTTTCTACCCCTCAATTTCTCATTGGAATATAATAAAAAAAAAAAAAAAAAAAAGCTTTACAGTAGCTCAACTAAATAATTTCATTTTTCTCACAGGTATGTTGGTGTAGACAGGGCTATTACAGTAAGCTGATAATTGCCAACAGGAGCATATTCTCTCAACCAAGACATCCTTGCAACATGATATTTGTTCTCATGATTTTCAACTTATGGTTTAATCAATTTAACCAAGAAAGTGAAAGATCTCTACAATAAGCAGTACAAATTGCTGCTGAAATAAACTAAAGAGTACACAAAAAGAAAGATAGTTCACGCTCTCAGATTGGAAGAATTGACATTGTGAAAATATCTAGAGTACCCAAAGTGATCTACAGACTCAGTGCAATCCCCATCAAAATACCAATAAAATTCTTCACAGAAATAGAAAAAAGAACCCTAACATTCATATGGAACAACAAAACACCCGAAATAGCCAAAGCAATCCTGAAGAAAACACACACACACACACGTATGTATATATACCAAAGCATAACACTACCTGACTTCAAATTATACTATAAAATTATAGCAACCAAAACACCATGGTACTGGCATAAAAACAGACACTTGGACCAAAGCACCCAGATGCCAGCCCACAAACTTGCAGTCAACTGATCTACAAAAGTACCAAGAACATATATTGGGGAAAAGACTGCCTCTTCAATAAATGGTGCTGGACATCCATATGCAGAAGAATGAAACTAGACCTGTACCTCAACTCAAAATGTATTAAAGACATTTTTTTTTACAGTTGTTAAAATAATGTTATTTCTATTTATATATATTTTAAATGAATATGATTTGATATTAACTGAAGAAAGCAAAAATATGTATAAAATATGATTGAAACAACATAATGATACAAATGCACAGGAATGAGAAATGGAATGTTATTAAAAATAAAAGTATAGTGGTAATCAGATTATAGAAGATTAAAGACTTAAATATAATACCCGAAACTATAAAACTCCTAAAAGAAAACATAGGGAAACACTTCAGGAAGTGCGACAGGGGTAAGGGTGGAATTGTTAAAGGCCATGAAAAACAATTACATTGTATATTGTTGAATATACTGATTATCTAGATTTAAGCATCACATATTGCACACAGGTAGTGATATTCAACTCTGTAAATAGACACAGATATTTACAATTAATTATGTTACAACAAAAATTTTAAAAAGCAGTTATTAATATGTTTAGGAAAATAAGGAAGGAAAATGGGGAAACGGACAAAAATATTGGATAATTTCAGAAAATAATTGAAATCAAATGAAATAAAAATAATTGAAATAAAGTCAATTGAAATAAAATCAACTAAATCTTTTATTAGATCTAAACGATATGACAACTGAAGCAATAAATGTGTTTAATAGTAGATTGGACACAGTGTAACACACAATTGTTAAATTTGAAATACCCAAACTAAATCATAGTGTCAAAAAATAATGAAACCACTTGACAGAACATGAAGGATATTCAGTAAAGGTTAAAAAGCAGTTACAGAAAAATAAATGTATTACATTTTAAGGAATAATAATAAAAATTACAGCTGGCTTTACAATCAAAATAATGAAATCCTGAAGATGGTGGAATGACTTCTTTTCTTTTTCTTTTTTATTGAAAAATAATTTATTGTACATATTTGTGGGATACAGAGTTGAATATCAATACCTATGTACAATATGTGATGATCAAATTAGGATAAATAGTATGTTCATCATTACCAAACATGATCATTCTTTGTGACCGTTTACCAGTTGCTCAATAGCCTCCCTTCTCTTCCCCTTTCCCACTTCTAGTAACCACAGTTCTGTTCTCTCCTTTTGGAAGTTCAACGTATTATTCTGATTGTTGTATCTTTCCTTTTTATTTAATTTTTTTTTTTTTTTGGTTCCATTTATGAGTGAGGACATGCAGTATTTCTCTTTTAGTACTTGGCTTTTTTCACTTAACATAATTTTCTTCAAGCTTGTCCATGTTGCTGTGAATGGCAGAATTTCATTCCTTATTATGGCTGAGGAGTATTCCATTGTGTATATAGACCACATTTTTCTTATCAGTCATCTATTAATGGACATTGAGGTTTGTTCCATTGCTTGGCTGTTGTAAACAGAGTTATGATAAACATGGCGGGGGGTGCAGGTATTCCTTGGACATGATAATTTCCATTCCATTGGGTATATAACCAGTAGCAGGATTGCTGGATCAAACAGCAATGTAGGAAGCAATGTAGCAGTGTAGGAAGTTTCCCTCTGTCTTTCTTATACTCTGTCTTTTTGATGATAGCCAGTCCAATTGAGTGAGATGATATCTAAATATGGTTTTGATATGCATTTCCCTGTTGCTTAGTGATGTCCAGCATATTTGCCTGTATCTGTTGGGCATTTGTGTATCTTCTTTTGAGAAATGTCTATTGGTTTATTTGTTTTTCACTCATTGTCTGAGTTGTTTGAGTTCCTTGTATATTCTCTATATTAATCTCTTCTCAGATGCATAGTTTGCAAATATTTTCTCCCACTCTGTAGGTTGTCTTTCCACTCTGTTGATTGTTTCATTTTGTGTGCAGAAGCTTTTTACTTTGATATAATCCCATTTGTTTATTTTTTCTTTTGTTGCTCATGCTTTTCGGGTCTTATTCATTCAAAAGTCTTTGCCCAGTTCTACTTTGAAGTGTTCCCCCTATGTTTTCTTCAAGGAGTTTGGTAGTTTCAGGTCTTATATTTAAGTCTTTAATCTATTTTAATTTGATTTGGGTATATGGAAAGAGGTAGGGGTCTAATTTCATTCATCTACACATGGGTGTCCGTTTTCCCTGCACCATTTATTGAAGAGGCTGTCTTTTCCCCAGAGTGTGTTCTTGGTGACTTTATCGAAGACCAGCTGGCTGTAAGTATATGGATTGATTTCTGGGTTCTCTATTCTGTTCTACTGTTTCATGTGTCTGTTTTTATGACAGTACCGTGCTGTTTGGGTTACTATAGCTTTGTAGAATAATATGAAGTGAGGTTGTATAATATCTCTGGCTTTATTTATTTTTGCCCAGGATTGCTTTGGTAATGGAAAGACATCTTTAAATTGCTGAAAGAAAAAAAAATGTTATACTAGAAGTCTATACTACAACAAAAATTTATCTCAAACATGGAGAATAAACTTTCAAAAATTATGTAAATACTGGGAGGATTTTTTGATAAGAAATAGAAACAAAATAAAACAAAACAAATAAACAATGAAAAGTATTTCTCTTGGAAGAAAATAATAAAACCAAGATATACGAAAATGCAAAAAGGAGTGAAGAACAACAGAAAGGGTTAATTTGCGGGTGAATAAAATTGACCACACAGTACAGAAAATATTATCTATGTTTTGTGGAATACATCAGACCCTAAGGAGACCCCTAAAGATCCTCACTTTCTAGTACTTATACTTTGGTTTATTTCCCTTCTCTTCAGTGTGGGCAAGATCTCTGACTTGTTTATAAACAAGAGAATATGGCAAAGGGATGTGATGTCATTCCCATGATTATCCTGCATTACACAAAACTAAACCTTCCTAACATGTTTTCTCTACAGACCGCCCTGTCTGGCTTGTGAGTATAAGTAGCCATGATGGGAAACGCACGAGGCAGGGAACAGCAGCCAACCTCCAGGAACTGCAGTCAAGCTCTAGAAACTTAGAAGAGCCTGTAGAAGCTGTAGATAATATCTAGCCTGCAGGCAGCCAGAAACCAGAGCCTCCAGCCACTCAGCCAAAAGGAAATAAATACTGCCAACAACCTAAGTGGGCTTGAAAGTGGATTCTTCCCTAGTTAAGCCCCCAGATGAGAACAGATCTGTATGATACCTTAATAGCAGCCTTGTGAGACTCTGAGCAGGGGACTCAGCTTAGCTGAACCAGACTCCTGACCCTTAGAAACTGTAAGACAATGAATAGTAATTGCTGTAAGCAATTAAGTGAATGGCAATTTTATACACAGCATCAAAAGATAAATGGAATTTAAATTACATGTAAAAATATTGTACATGACAATAACATGAAATATGGGAAATGGGTAAATGGTGTCTAGAGATATAAAATTTTAGCGGTATTGGGTAAATGGTAAAAGTAGTATGTATTAGATTCTAATAAATCAAGAATGCATATTGTAATTTCTATGAAACAATCATTTTGGAAAATATGTAGCTTTGTCTATTAAAGCTGGAAGTATGTACACACTATGATCCTGCAATTTCTTCTCTATATATCCTACAGAAATATATAGATACCAAGAGTCATCTATCAAAATGTTTATAGCAGCACTATTCTTTATTGCCCCAAACTAGAAAAAAGTCTAAATGTTTATCAATAGCAATTAGACAAATATTTTGTGATATATTAATGCACAGGCAATTTATAATTATAAGCAACAATATGGATGGATCTCAAAAAAAAAGTTAAGTAAAAGAAGTCAGATGCAAAAGAGTACAAACTATATATTTCCATTTTTATAAGGTGTAGATAAGTTGAAAACAATCTATGCTGTTAGATGTCAGGAAAATGGTTATCCTTGAAGAGATATGAACTTATGATTAGATAATAGAACGAAGGAGCTTCTGGGGTGTTGGCAATATTCTGTCTCTCAGTTTGGGTTCTGGTTTCAAAAATATGTTCAATTTGTCAAAAGTCAGCAGCACTAAACTTATGTGTAATATACATACAGAAAATATATTTTAATAGAATATTTTTTTCAAAGCATTTGCTTGGTATTCACCTTGTAGGAAGCACTGGTCAAGATAGTGGGTACAGGTGATATTAGTATGAGTGTTCTTACTCTTAGGAATTTGAAATCTGGTGGTGGAGATACTTATAAGAACAGAAAAAATGCTGGGTTAAAGCTATGAGGGCCATGGTACATACATGGAAATATAAACTGTTACTTGAAAGGTAAAGAGAATAAGAGCTAGCAAAATAAGAAAGTGGTGACAGAGTTTGTACTCTCCACCCCTTCCCCACCTCAGGGGATTGGCAATGAAGGAAAGAAGAGAGATATGACAGAAACTAGAGGGGAAGTGGAGAATCACATAAAAGATTTTGTTTCTGTTATAAGGAGAGACCATGTTAATACATTTTGGGAAAGGAATTTGTTTTAAAAGGAGAGGCAGGGCTTAAAATGTAAACGCTAGTTAGTATTACTGATGGAGTAAGTTACTAGTCGGGGGAAAAAATAAAAAAAACCTCAGGAGGAAGAATCAGCCTTGATGCGAAGCCAACGGTTTAATCCTGTATCTGTAGGATTTTTTCTGAAATGTATTAGGACAGTGTGGGGCTGGACCCAGTGCATCTACTCCTTGGCCATGTCCAGCTTGGTTTGGTAACCCTTGTTTGGTAAGCTTCTCAATCTTCATATGTAGAGACTATTCTATGTAGTTGTGTTGAACTGGAGAATACTGCAGCACAGAATGCTAGAGCTTCCATGATGGATGAGAATATATGCCTCAGAGACCACCTAGTTTAAATTAGACCTATAAAAATATATGCCTATGGGATTGGATGATTAACTTCAATCAATTCAATCGATGAAAATAATCAGAACTCTAATTTATATCACAGAACAAATTAGTTTTACGAGACTTACAGATTAAAATCTCAGAGCCAGGAAAATATTTTTCTCTTCTGATGAAAATATTGTTGTTAGTTAGAAATTTGGAGTTAAGGTTTACATTCGCTTCCAGTAGCTTTGCTCTACCTAGATTTTCTGGTAGAATCATTATTCTTCGATATATCCCTCCTGTTTGTTTTTACATTTATTTCCTCCATTTTTTAACATTAGCCCTGATAGCTCAATTAGGATTTATATTTCAGTTACATTTACTTATCTTCTGAGTAGATAAAGCAAATTGTAATGAGCTCAAAATAGTTTTAATTGTGTGGTTTGAATCTGTTGTATGGTCTACACCCAAGGGTGGTCCTGGAGCAGCAGCAGCAGCATTAGCATCATGTGGAAGCTTTTTAGAAATGCCCAGCTCCAGATTTGTTCAATCAGAATCTTCATTCTAACATGACATGACCCTCACCCCCACCCCCCGGGTGATTTGTATGCACATTAAATATTCAGATGTAGAAGTCTAACTTCTTCTAATTTCCTTTTTTTTCCTTACTTCTTCTTTCATTGTGGATTGGATTTTTATTGCTACATAACAAAGTACCATGAGTTTTGTGGTTTAAAACAACATTCGTGTATTGTCTCACTCTTTCCATATCTCAGGTGTCTGGAAGAGTTTAGCTGGTCCGGTCCTCTGCTTAGGGTCTCCTAAAACTGCAATTTAAGTGTCATTTTTGCTCTGTTTCTTCTGGACATCTGGGTCCTCTTAAATGCCCACTTGGTTGTTGGCACAATTCATTTCCTTGGATCTGTAGAATTCATGGTAGCCACTTCTTCAAGGCCAGCAGGAGAACTTTTATGATCTTGGGGAAAGAATAAATTCTCCTTTAAGTCTTAACTGATTAGATCAGGTCGACCCCCCAAACTCTCTTTTGATTAAATCAAAGTCAAATTGACTAAAGGCCTTAATTGCATCTGCCAAATCCATTCACCTTCCCCACATAGTGTAACCTATCAAGGGAGAGATGTGCATCATATCTAGAGGTCTCCCCCCCAATCCCCACCACCACAGAGGAGATTATAAAGGGTGTATTACACAGGGAGTAGAAATCATGAGGGCCATCTTAGGATCTGCCTGCTCATGGGTATAATCATAGAAGACAATGGAAAAATAGAATGCATTTCCTTAGACGTGTGTTTTTAAACTTATGCATATCTCATGCTAAATAAATATTCAGAGAAAAATAAATGTAATTATGAATATATATATATATATATAAGTAATCGTATAAATGCAGTACATATATGCACACTGACTTTCATACAAAATAGTATTTGTCAGCCAAACACACACTCTATCCTTCCTGTTAAGTCTGTTGATGGGTTATCAGAACTAAGTACATTCAATTTGCTTTACTTTTAACACTCCATCTGTACATATTTTTCGTTCTTTCCTATATAATAAATTATATAAAAATTCATAATTATTTCTTATTTTTAAAATGAGGTATGATTAACTTGAAGGCTATTCCTGTATGTGTGTGTCTGTTTTTGCTATTGGAGACAATCCAAAAGAAAAAAGGATTAGAATTTTCTAGGCCATAGAAGGCAGAACCAAGGGTAAAATCAGATTGTAATTCTGATAGAAAATAAAACTTTTCACTTTCAAGCTGCTCCAATTTTCAATTATTATATTTTGAAGCAATAATTAACAGTTGATGTTGCTAAAGGAAAAGTAATGGAATCACTGCTAGACTATGTATCTTGCACTGATTTTGAGACACAGTTATAATACTTAATTATAAGATTTTATTGAATACATGTTGCCATGTGTTGTAAGTATAGATTCAGATAAATACACCAAGGTTCATGTATCATAGACAAGATAATTTATTTTGTATACTGAATTATTTGATTTTAGCATATGTTGGGAGTGGTGCTTCTCTGGTTGCAGATATTATTTCTTGAGGATGTCTTCAAGGAGCTTTCATGTTTTAGTGTGCATTTAGAATTCCTTCATTTAAACTGTATTTATTGATAGTATATTATATTCCAAACTCCTTCATTTAATGAATATTTATTGGTAGTGTATTATATCCCCAAATTTGTTATGTGCGCTGGCTATACACAGTGAATTTTTGAAAAATGAGTTTGAATGATTAAGTTTTGCTTTAATGAATATGCTAATTACTGTGATTTGATCATCAAACATAGTATATCTGTATTGAAATACAACTCTGTACCCCACAAATATGTATAATCAATACATTTCAATAAAATAATTTACAAAATAAATTTTATACTAAATTGGCAACAAAGTAAAAAATGAGATTCAAGTTGGAATTTCAGAGGGCTAACAAATGACAGACTTAAAAAAAAGAAGTAAAAAAAGAAGACTTAAAAAGACAAAATAATGGGTAGATGATAGACCACAGGATGACAGCTTTTTTACAGGTAGAAATTTTAGACTTCATAATATTCAGTCCTAAAATCAAATAGGCAGATTTCCTCACCCAATTTAGAAAGTAAAAGTCTACTTAAATAGTTGGGGCAATCAGGTTGAATATCTGTGATAAGTAGTTTTTGATTATGGCTTAGAGTTGATTCTGCAGCAATTTATAACTGATACAGAGGTTGGCACACGAATTACTCGAAGTGAAGTGTTGCTGTAACAAAATTCTAAAACACAGAACGTAGGCTTTGGGATCGGCCATAGGTGAAAACAGGAAGGGCAATAAGAAAATTGCTACTGGACATTAGAAATGGTAACATGAAGAATAATTAACAAGATCATTGCTTGTTGTCTTGGAAAACAGAAAAATGATCTACTTAAATTGCAAATCTGACTAAGAAGGTTTGATATGATAAGGTGTTGCAAGAGATTGATGAATCAAAATTGGGAAATATTCAAATTTCGAGTCTTATTTAGAAGACATACTTTCAACCCAGAGCTTGCTGGGGTGGAAAATAAAACTTGTTTTCATTTTCAGTCTCTCCATATGGCAAATGATTCTTAACATAAGAAGTGGCTTCAGGGCAACATTTAAATCTAAAGTTTGCTGGTAAAAATGCCCTGTGAGGTTATAGATCACATCAAGGGCGATCTTGTTAAGATTTTTGAAAGATTCAAGGCAGGGCCTGTAGATGCTCTTAGCTAAACAAACAACCAAAATTCTTATTAAGTGTACAAGGAATGTTTTCCCATAGCATCTGACATGAAGTCCGAAGTAAAGAGTTGTCTCACCTCAAGATTTGTGTGGAGGTTTCTGTCTAGAGAAGTGGATTATAATTTGTTATATAAAAATACCTCCAAGAATTTAAAGAAGTAGTTCAGTTTAAAGGGCCAGAGAGAGATCAAAATGAATACAGGCCTCTGAGCCCATTTTCTACTTGCAAGAAGCCAACTGAGAAAGCTCTTCAACTGTAAACATGAGCCATTTCTTAATGATAAAGGAGAATGACTTGTTCCAAAAAAAAAAAAAAAAAAAAAAAAATCCAAGAGCCAAGAACATGGAGGGCGGATCTCAGAGCCTCAGAGAAGTACTTCCATGAAGCAGAACTCAGCCTTACTCAAGGGACTCTGACCACTTACATTCAGCTATGAACCAGTGCCTCTCATTTCTTCTCTTTCTGAATGGGAGTATCCACTGCGTTAATCTTATCCCCCTCTCCCTAGTGGATGTGAAGTGTTTGGCTGTAGCGAACATCTTTTTAGTTTAGAGGTCTTCCCGTGGAGAAGAGCTATACATGAGAAGTCTCGTGTGTGTTCAGTCTTGATGCAAATGAGGAGATCCTGAACTACAGATTGGTGATACAATGGGATGAGAATTTGGGGGGAAAGATGAAAGTATTTGCACGCGGGAGGGGTAAGCATTGTTGTGGCCACAGGGTGGACTGTGTTGGATCTTCTGTAAATATGGTTACCAATAATTCTCCCATTCTTTTATGCACGTGCCACTTCACACACCTAGAGGTGGAGTCTGTTGTACCTCCCCTTGAATCTGGATTAGCCCGTGAATGACTGTGACTGTCAGAAATTCGTAGCAGTAGTGTTTTGGGATGTAAGAAGGCTGACAGCTTGGGACCACACAGTGAGGGTAAGCAGTTCAAGGATTCTCCTCCTTCAGGCTGAAAGTAGTTCAAAATATGCAAAAGAAGGTTTGGATAACTTATATAGCATTACATACTGAGACATGCACCAACAATTTAAAGATTGAACCTTGCTAATACTCTGCAGCAATTATGGAGCTAAGCTCACATTGCAACCTAAAATCCTGGCCTGGGGACCTGCCTGAAAAATACACTAGTGCTACAAAATTGTCCTGCAGACCAAAGACTACTAAGAGCTGATTCTTATTTAAGTCTCCTGAAACACCAGGCTATTCTATGCCTTCATATTTCAAGGTCAAGCTGCACTAACCCATACATGGCCAGTCATCTGCTAAGGCAAAGGAGACCCAAACCCATTTAATAAGGTCAGTGCTTGTGACCCTGCCATTTTACAAAGCTCTACTGTATAAAATACCTGTCACCTGTGTGAACAAAGTTGTAATTAGCCTTCTGAGTCTGCCAAGGTCAAACATCCCTGCTTGCTAAAAAACCAAGGCCTAAAGATGTTTGCCCAGGCTTTACTACTTAAAGCTTATCCCCTTTCCCTTGCCCAAGCAAAAAAAAAAAAAGAAAAAAAAAAAGAAAAAAATACATAGTGCAATTATCTCACTACAAATTGCCAGAAAATAGTGACACAGGCCTTATTTGCTAAAGCCTATTGCCTATGCATAAACATCTTATATATACTAGTTATGTTATTTCTGATTAAACTCACTGTATTTTTCTCAAGCACAATGCACTACAACAGAACTTAAGTGGCCAGTTGGAAACACTACTTTCCTGTATTAAGCAAGTTTGCCTATGGGGGTTATGGGCAGTACTGAGAAACTTCACCTGTGAATTAAGATACTTAAGAATGACTAGACAAATCAAGCCATGTTCTTTATTCATGCAGACAGGTCTGTAGTAAATTCTTCTAATTTGATGTTGCATCCATTTTGATTACATACAGGTTTAACTTTCTCATACCAGAATAAGGGCTTGGTCACCCTTGACACAGTTTCCAGTTTTACATCACAACCAAATGGCTCAAGCCAGTGGCCGAAGATAAAAACTTAGAGGCAACTCTCCCACCTACCAGAGTGGGCTCCTTGCTTTCTTGCTGCTTCCTTTAAACAGACCATTAAGGCATTTGATTATGAACTTGAAGTGACCCACACCCTATTCCCTTACATATACTACTGATTGCCATACATTTTCCTCTCTCTCTGATTCCTCATTCCTGCCTCACATGACCTGGGATCTGTAAGTAACACATCTTTGAACATATTTCCTAGTGTGGTGATGTATTGAATTTGTATCTTCTATCTGAAGACCTAGAGGCTGCCCCAGGCTGTTATTTTCCAGGACATGGGATGAACAACCAGGCATTAGATCATAAAAGAAGTATCCGATGAAAGGCACACTGTAAATATCCACATCAAGCTTCCCTTCATTTCCTGCTAGGGCAGGATTGCTAACCCTTTTGGTATTGGAACCCCAAATTAGCAGGGGGCTCTCAAAACAAATATCAAAGAAAAATAAGAAGAAACAGGACAACACCTGCTCAGTTTCTCTGTCAAACTCATCTATCAGTTATTATTCCTCTTTTCCTGAAGGAGAGTGTGGGGCAGAAAAGGCTTCAGAATTTTTCTAATATACATAAGGCTGTATCAAACATGAAGCAAAATTCACTGCATTCATGGAGTTGTAAGAGTGTGTGCTTTGGGAGTATGCGAGGAATTAGAACATGTGAGTAAATAGACAGAAAAATGACAAAACTGTACATAGTGGTTAGATAAAAACACAGGCACTGTGGCAGAGAGTGCCTGGAGTGAAGGGGGTTTCCTTCAGATAGAGTGGCTAGTGCTGGTCTCTTTGAAAAGACAGTATCTGAGCTGAGTTCTAAATGACAGTCAGAGCTCTCTCTGCTAAGATCTGGCAGAAAAACATTTCAGGAATAAGGAAGGACAAATGTGGAATATCTAACAGTGGAATGAGCTTGGCATGTTAGGAAAGATGCATGCAACAGAAAGATCCATGCAGCTAGAACTAAGGAAGAGAAGGGCGGTGGTGTATGAAATCAAGCTGGAAGACGAATGGACAAGACGAGGTGAGTAAGGGTTCCATAACCCATGCTGAGGAGCTTTCTTTGCATGGCAATTTGAGGCAAGGAGAAGGTTATAGACAGAGATTTTATATAACAAGTTCACAGTTTTAAAGACTGCTCTGGATTCTGTATGCAGAATGGGTTGATGGAGAAGGTAAATAGAAGCTATTGTGGAAGTCCAAGGAAGAGATGGCTTCAAATGAGATGACAGGGAAGACAGGCTAAAAAGTTATTGAATTTGATTATGGATTGAATATCAGAGATAAGGAAAAGGAAGAAAAAAAGATCATGCTTAATTTCTGTGCCATAGACAACAGTGGATGATGTTATTTATGAAAGTGGAATACTAGGGATAAAAACATGCTTAAGTGAAAAAATTGATGGTATTGTTTGTCTTATATTAAGTTAGACGTGCTTAATAACCATTCAAGAATACACTTGGCTGAATATGGGGAACAGTGTAGTCGAACTCATGGAGGTAAAACACTAGGTTTTTATGTGACAGCCTAGGGAGAGAGTGTGGAAAAAGGATGTCCAAAACTGAGCCATCAGGTGTTCCATGACTAATAGATTAGAAGGAGAGGAGGAGCAACAGAAGGGTCTAGAAGGAAAGGTCATTCAACAGGTAGGGAAAAAAGCAGTAGGGGAGAGGTGAATAACATAAACTAAGTGAAGAAATTTCTTCAGGATGGAAGGATGAGACAATGAGCCAACTCTCAAATGTGGAAGGCTTCAAGAAGTGAGGAAAGATATTACATAAATGGTCATAGTCTTTTCTCTTTTTCCTCCCTCTTTAAATTAGAATTTTAGAATCCACCACCAGAAATTCTACTTCAAAATGTCTGTAGCAGCAGGGTCCACAGACCACAGATGATTCTTATTCAAGTGATCTGAACCACAGTTTTAGAAACACTGTCACAGAATCTTTAGAGAAGAAATAGTGCCTTGTAAGGAGGCAGGATTTTGTTTTTGTGTATTTATGTGAATAAAATGATAACAGTTAAGAAAACTATTGTATTTTTAAAATTTTTTTCTTGTGTGCTTCCTCCTGAGGATAGCAGCAGCAAAGTTGTAAAAGTATGGAAAGACAGTAGCCAGTGAGCGGGAACCAGTCTGTATGCGGGATCCGAACCCTCGGCGGGAGCACCGCCACAGCACACTGTAGCAGTGCGCCACCAGGCCGGCCCAGAAAGACAGTAATGTAATGAACAAGACCACAAGGATGCGTGATACGAGTGGCCTGTTCCAGAGCTAGCAATAAACTGGGGGAAATTTAGAAACTACCATAAAATCAATTAAAACTTGCTGGCTGTTTATTATCAACATGTGCTAGCAATTCTAAACTATGTCAGTGATACAATGCTCCTCTAAGTGATCGCAGCAGTTACTGTTAGGTTCTAAATGTATATTTACACTTCCATGTATACGTATATATGTGCAGTTTTCAACAGTACATTTTTTAATATTTGGCCTTTATTAAACTTATTTTATGTGGAAATTAAATTGGAGAACTGACAATTTTGCAGTTTGCCCTTGGCACACATGGACTCAACTATATACATATGTTTTCAAAATATATTCATTAATATTTGGAATTGTTTGAGCTCACTTTGGGAGTTAAGCATGTCTCCAACTCTTGTGCTGCTACACACTTCAGATATTAAGCTGTGAATTCAAAATAAACAATAGCACAATCATTGTAAAGGCAAAGGAAAAGAACATGAGTTAATTTCATTCTGTGATTATAGGTGACCACTTGGAGTTTTCATTTGTGTTTCTTTTCTTCTTTCTCTCTCTCTCTCTCTCTACATATATATACACACATATGTGTATATATATGTACACACACAAATACATACATACATATATATATATATATACACACATAGAGAGTATTTATTTTCTGCAGAGACATTTGAAAGCTTCTATAATCATTCTTGAAGAAAGGCACAGAATTCTTAGACTACAGAATTGCCATTTCTGAAATTCATTGTTAAATGGCATATTTATGAATTTCTGTCAAATTTATATTTATGTTTAAGACTTTCCCAAACAATTCACTTATCTGTTTCTTCATGTGAGAAAAAATTTTTTGAGATGAAAATTAATCAAAGTTATTCTGTTCAACTATGAGTAAAGCTAGATTGACAAATCTGGGTACACTATTGAAAATGATTATGTGAAGATCAATTTTGATGAAATCAATGACAAATTTCCTGAAGGTATGGCTCAAAAACAGAAACTGTAGTCATTATCCATTATCATGACAAACCAATATATAAGTTTATTTTTCCCTGTTTTAAAACAGTCATTGATATAATTATGTACAGTTTTTCATAATTTTTCTCTTTTTGGTACTATAATATTTATTTTATTTTTATTACTCATTATTTGTATTTTTTCTGTAATGTTTATATATAAAGTTCAATAACAGTAAATTTTCCCTGTCAGCATTTCATTTCTGGTTATTATTATTGTAATTATTCATTTTATATCATAGTTATTACTGAAAATAATTTTGCCATATAGAGAAGTGGGGTGTTAAAATAAAAAAGATCTGCTCCAGGTGTCAAATATGCTAAGTGTCACTGATGGTAATTCCTGTGGGGTCAAAGAGAGGATTCAGGTTTCCAATGAAAGACAAAAGTAGTTCTTGCACATGAAGGTAAAATCAGTGCCCTCATTTTTATTGTCAGGTACTGTGATATTAGGGATTATTAGAATAAAAAGAAATAATGTTGATTGTACTTATGTTTCTTTCTGTCCTCTTGGAAGAGAATTAATCTTAAATCATTACAGGCCCTTTTAAACTAATTAAAATTATGTAGATAAAGGCATACTTCTTATTATGTTAGATATCTAATGTGTTGTAAGAGAAAATCAAGAACAAAGAATATGAACAGATATTGTTAGAGGTAAATAGCAATAATATGTCTCTCTGTATATTTTTTTAAAATATCAATGTAATTTTCAATACAAAACTTTATTTAGCTGGCCAGTTAGCTCAGTTGGTTAGAGTGTGGTGTTATAACAACAGGGTCAAGGGTGTGGATACCTTTACCAGCCAGCTGCAAAACTTTATTTAATTATTTTCATTATCCTATGTAGGCAACAGTTCAGGAAAGATGTTATGGGCAGAAAGCATATTTAATGGACTGATGAATGAATGGATTTTTATGAAATGAAAAAAGAAAGAAGGTAACTTGATTTAACCATTGATTCCAACTTCTGAGTAATTCTAATTAAAGAGTGTAGTGGCATTGGTTGTTGGAACTGTAGCTTTGCATTGGGATGTGCTATGGGTTAAATGTGTCCCCTAAAAGTTCATATATTAGAAACTAGGCCCCCGTTGTAACAGTGTTAAGAGAGTAGGAAACCCAGTTATGGCATTTGAAAGGTGGAGCCTCTAAGAGAGGTGATTCGATTGTGAGGACTGTGCCTTCATGAATGGATTGATCCATTCATGGAATAATGGTCATGGATCTGATAGCTTTAAAAGGATAGCAAGTGAGGAGGTTAGCTTTCCCTTGCTCTGGTGATTCTCACCATGTGATATCTGCTTTGCTGTAGACAGTCACTACCAAGAAGGGCCTCACCAGATGTGTCCCCGGACCATGGATTTTCCAGCCTCTGAAACTGTAAAAAAAAAATTTCATTTCTCTATAAATTACCCAGTTTAAGATATTCTGTTATAAGCAACAGAAATGGACTAATCAAGATGTGATGTGCAAATCTCCCTTTAGGATTCAGACACCTATTACCCTAGCTGCTAGGAGTGCTTCTGGCAGATAGCATCAGATGTCAACCCTCTTCACACTCATCTTGGCTACAGAGAGATGCTTTCCATAAAGTCACCTACTTTCTAAGGAGGTTTGAATCCAGTGAATCCAGTCAACACAGTATATAAAGTCTTCATCCCAGCCTAGAATAAATCTGAAAGGCCATCCCAGTGTCAGAGTCAGATCTCCCCACAGGATCAGCTAAGGTCTTTGCTGAGCCTTTTCATAGCCCAGCTTCTCCCTCCTTTCAGTTACAGTTACATTCTGTCCTTTACAAGGGTTGTGATTCCTCTATGCTAATCTTCATCTCAGGGTTTGCTTACAGGAGAAACCCTCCTATGGCAGGTAGTTCTGGAAATGACCCAAGAGAGGACAGACTAAGATCACCTACCTAGATAACAGTAACAATTCCATTACTGTTATTTATTTTTTTATTTTTTGGTGGCTGGTCAGTATGGGGATCTGAACCCTTGACCTTAGTGTTATAAGGCAGTGTTTTAACCAACTGAGCTAAGTGGCCAGTCCCTGAACTCTATTACTGATTGTAAGTGGAATAGAGCTAGCCTCTGACACAAGTCTTCAGTGCAATTGTTAAAACCTTTATTGGTGGCAAGTATATAAAAAATATACTTTATAGCAGTATAAGGGGAATGTACAAGCTGGCATGATGCATCAGGAATTTGGGAAATATGGAGGAAATAGTAAAGTATAAGTACAGTGGAATTGGATTGCTGTTGCTAAGTTCAAATAATGTTTTGAAATGGGATAACTAAAGGCTGAGCATCATTAATTGGCAATTAAAAGTTGAGTGCAAAAGCCCGAAGGCCTCCTCAGCTGTATATAAAAAGGTCTTCATTTTTCAATGCAAGGGGAATGTAAAACTGTGTATAATGCCCAGACTTGTGTGAAGTTAGTAGAGCCCCCAAGAATCTGCCTATTATGCTAAGATCAGGGCCCACAGGGAAAATAGAATGTGGCCTGCAAAATTAGATAGTGATCTTGGTGATGCACTTCAAGATTTTGAAGTCACAGATTCTCATCCCTTAAGTGTGCAGAAGTGGTCCAACCATTCCCTTTGGGGCTTATTTTCTCCCCAACTTGTTGAAGTTAATACAGAGTTCTCTCCTCTGCAAGATAACATTCAGTCCTCTTAGGATCTGCTCTTTGCCACTGGGTCAATAGCTAGGGTTATGTGACTATATGAGATGACTGTGGATGTGCTGAGTTCGATAAGGAAAGAAGTCACCTATACTCCAGGGAATCTGTGGGATATAGCTGGGAGAATATGCATGGGGCTATACTCTGAGGATCAAGGGTGATATAACAAAGGTGGGATAAGAGAAAGTCTATCAAATTGGGGTATAAACAATATAACACACTGACAAAACCTGAAAGATGGTGCAAACATGCTGCTAAAATGGCCACTAGAAGAATACAAAAAGCTATGGTTTGCACTAAGTGATATAGTAATGACAAAATCACCATGGCAGATATTGTAAGAAGGAATTAAAAGTATCAGAGAGCTGGGCATGCTAGAGTGGATACACTATATAAGGCTCAAAAACCCACCAGAGAGGGCCCATATAATGATGCAACACTTACCAGAGCATTTAGTGATGTGCTGGTGAGGAACCACCATCATCATTGTGAAGACCAATGGTGTTTTTTTCCATTCAAATGGGGCTGACAGTAGGTGCTATCATTATAGAACTGGACTGAATGATAGAATCTTGAAAACAAAACTGGGTGATTCTGCTTAATTGTTAGATGCCAGGATGCAATTACTGTAGTATTGAAGATGGGACAGCAGTCAGTGGGAGCAGGTCACTAATCCACAAAGAGTCTTTGAGATGATTAAAAATACATGGTATGCCTAGGGGCAAAAATGGATGAGAAGTTAATTATACTGCTTTATATGTACATTTAAAAGAAATAAAGGATGGCTGATCATATGTTTAAGAGTAGTCATCCCAATCTTGAAAAAATCATCTCTTGCTCAGTTTATGGATGTGTGCCAATGGACTTAGAACTGATTGATTGAAGGATAATCTAGATCCTCTAGTGGAAGTTTCAATACCACAAGTATATATGGTAATGTATTCACTAGTCCTTCCTCAAATGGACCCATGGCCATTTGGTAATGATACATTAAGGTAACAGAATACACAAATATTACAGGGATCTTTTTGGATGTATGATCTGAGTTAACATTTATACCTAAGGACTCCAAACATCATTCTGGGTCTTCTTTTAGAGGGTTGGTTCATGGGGACTAGATGACAAATAGATTCCTGACCTCAGGTCTAGTTCACAGTGGGTCTGTGGACCTACTCGGCATTCATTTTTCTGTTCCCCAAATTTGGAATTGGAACAGATCTATTTGGGAATTGGCATAACCTGTACATAGGTTTCTAGGCCTATGAAGGAAAGTCAATTGTGGTAAGGAAGAAAATGTAAAAGCCTCTGAAATAGCTCCCACCATTTCCAAAATAGGAAATCACAACCATAGTGCATTCCAATGAAATGAAGAATTTAATGCCACCCTTGAAAGCCTAAAGGATGCAGGAGTGGTGGTTCCCACCATCTGATTCAGAAATGTGGCATCTGTCAAGACAAGATAAATCTTAGAGGATGACAGTAGACTGCAGCAACCTCATCTGATTTTGTCAGCGGTGACAGATGTGGTGTCTTTGCCAAAGCAGATTAACATGGTCTCAGATACATAGGATGAGTCCATTTTTATGTTTGTGCTTTTTTGTCTGTTCTTCTAACAGAAAGAAAGGATCAGAGACTGTTTATACTCACTTGGATGTCTCAGGAATATTATCTTTCCAATTCCCTGTCAAAACATAGTATAAAGAGACCTTCACACAGTCTAGAAATTCTACAAAACATTACACCAGTCCACTCTATCCATAACATAATGTTAATTGAACCAGAAGAGCAACAAATGACTAGTAAATTAAAGGCCTTGGTAAGACACATATACTCCAGAGAGTGAGTAATAAACTGTATGAGTATTCAGGGGACTAGAATATCTGAAAAATTCTTAGTGGTTCAGTAGTCTGGGACATTCTAGGATATCCCTGCCAAAATACCCTAACCACACACACACACACACAAAAGCTCACCACAGAGTTTGTCTCTTCAGACTCTGAGAGTACCATATTTCACACCTGCAAATACTGTCCAAACCGTAAACTGGGTGACACAAAAAGGCCTCTAACTTTGAGGGGGCCTAGAGCAGGAAAATGTTTGGCAGCAAGTCTGGGCTGTAATACAGATAGACTTTTTTTTTTTTTTTTTTTTTTTTTTTTTTTTTTTT
>NW_007726150.1:1365383-1407164 GCF_000696425.1 Galeopterus variegatus
TTTGGCAGCAAGTCTGGGCTGTAATACAGATAGACTTTTTTTTTTTTTTTTTTTTTTTTTTGGTGGCTGGTTGGCATGGGGAACTGAACCCTTGACCTTGTGTTACAAGGCTGTGCTCTAACCAACTGAGTTAACCAGCCAGCCCCTAGGCTGTAATGCAAACAGCTCTTGCATCTGTGGCCAATCTGAGAAAACCACCATGTGGAGTTTAAGGCAAGTCCCAATGAGCAAATCACAAGGCCAAACTCTAGGGTTCTGGAAGAATGTCATGCCACTTTCAGTGTAGAATTGCATTCCTTTCGAAAAACATTATTGGGCTCTAGTAGAGATAGAGAGACTGACCATGAGGTAACACATGACCATAAGACTTGAGACTAGAATTGACCATCCAGTGCTGGTTTCTGTTAGATCCACCAAGTCATATGTCTAGAAGTTTCATAATCATCTGTTTTAAAAAGGAAATGATACATTGAGAATCGAGCATGGACAGAGCTAGAGGGCATGAGCAAGCTGCTTGAGAAGGTAGCCTAGGTTCCCATGTTATTTACCACTTTTGCAAGAGCACTTTTCTCTCAGTTCCCACTTGTGGTTAGTTACAATATAAAGACAAAACTCAAGCTTCGTTCACAAATGGGTCAGCTCAATATGTGATTGCAAACCACACATGAATGATGGCTGCATATAGCCTCAGTCAAGTGTGACCCTCAAAAGATAGCAGTAAGAGATTAATCTCCTAAAGGGTAGAGTTCTGAGCAGTGCACTTGGCCATCCATTTTGTGAGGAAAGAAAAGTAGAATATAAAAGAACTCCATAAGCAATACAAAAATGATTTGGCTAGCTGGTTATGGGCCTGGGAGAAAAAGAATGGAAAATCAGAAGTCTGGACTAGAAGCATGTGGATACACGTAGGAAACTGGGCACATTGTGTGAAGATGTTTGTATTGCACCACCACCAAAGAGCATCCACATGGAAGAGAGACCACATAATGACGTAGTCAAAATTACTCAGACATTTGACTTTACCCAGTTTTTTGTCACCAGGCATTCTGCCTGTTACTAACAGGTAGAATACTTGTGTCCAAGAATCAGAAGTAGTAGCAGGAATGCACCCTTCTAATCTGAGCTTTAAAGGAGTAGCCATGATGGCATGGATGGAGGTTATGCATAAGCCAAAAGCATCGGCTTCCATTTACCAAGGCTGATACAGTTTCTGCTGTTGCCAAGTGTCCAACCTGCCAGGAGTAGATTAATGCTGAGACCCTGATATAGCAGCATCCCTTGAGAACACCAACAGCTACTCGATGACAAATTGACTACATTGGATCCCTTTCTCCCTAGAAATAGTAGCAAGAAATTTCAACAGGAATACATACATATTCTGGGCATGTGTTTGCCTTTTCTGGTCACGAAAACTCAACAAACATCATTATCCAAGGACTTACAGCATTTTGACCCACTTGCACAGGAGCACACATATGATCATATTATACCCAGGACTTACAGCAGAGTCTGTGTGGGAGTGGGTACAAGGTCATGGGGTCTACTGGCCATATTTATATATTGTAGGATGCAGAAGTCACTGGCCATTATAGAATGATGGAGCAGATTATTGAAGGCACAGATGCAGTACCCACTCACAAGCAATGTTTTGTGAGGCTGGGGTGCTGTCTCCCAGAAATCAATATACATGTTAAGTGGATTTTTAAAAAGGTTCCTAAGAGATAGAATCACTGAATTCAAGAATCCAGGATTGAAAGCAAGACTGAACCTTGTTAATCTGAGCTATGTGAGTTTAGAAGTCCTGGTTTCCAAAGGAGAGTGTAAGGCAAAAGTTTCACTAATTATAATATTTGGGTTCTTGATGCCAAAGAAACAGCAGACAAGAAAAGTCACCAACCTAGCTGGGATATTTGAGCCTAATGATCAGGAGGATCACTGCCATCATATAATGTGTCCTATTTTGGTTACTCTCTTGACCAAATTTGACACTAAATGGAAAATGCAGCAGTGACAGCCTGAAAAGGGCACGATGGCCAGATCTCTCACTCATGAAGACCTGTTTCCTGCCATCAGAGAAACCTCTAAAACCACAACAAGTGCTGAGGATGAGGGGAGGTCTAGAATGGAAGAAAGAAGAGGACAAAAAGAATGAGTATCGGTTATGGTCCCAGGCAAGTTGCAGCAGCAGGGCTGTGGTTCATCCCACCAACTTTCTTATCTGTTTCCTCAAAGGAAAGATGCCCTCCAGAATCCTCTGGAAGGAGCTGCTCCTAGCACTTACAGAAACATGTGTGTCCCAGCAGTCAAGAGCTTCATTGGCTGCTGTGATGTGCCTTGCTGAGCTTCCTTCAATGAAGATTTATATTCCCTGCTGCTGGGAGCGTTGCCAGCAGGCAGCACTCAGCTATCAAGTTTCCTTCACATTGCCTTGGCAGAACTTAGTCACATTGCTAAAAGTCATTCCCCCTTGCTGGAGCAGCCCACATTCAATGACTTTTTGACCAAGGATAAAAAGGTTCCACCCCTCAGCTCAGTTAGAAATAACTCCAAAGGGTCATCCCAGCTTCAGACCCGTCAGATTGCCTGAAGCCTTCCTTGAGATTGCATTGCCCCCTGACTTTTTTCATGCTGGTCTTGCTTCGTTCTCTTTTCTTCTTCCGCAGCTATTGAGCCAAATAGCACTCCCCAGTAAATCTCTTGCATACTAATCTTTGACTCAGACTGGTCTCAAAGGAAACAAACTATGACAAGTAGTAAAATTTTCAAATTCTTTTCAAAATCTTTTGTGGTGGATATGAACTATCTTATTTTTATTGAATGAAGTAAATAGCTTATTAAATTAAATAAAATTACTTCAAGAAGTTTTATGACCCTAGATTGCATAATTTAAAAATGCCATTGTAAAAATATTCTTGCTATGTATTATTTTTGTCAGTTGCAGCTCAAATGAGTTAAAATCATCATCATTTTATAATCATCCTCATTATTAAGGTTTCAATTATAAAAAGAAAAAGGCACCTTATTTTTTGTCTTTTGCTGGAGACTCAGTTTCTTGTCTGTTCTATTAATGCACTCTAAGAATTTAGAACTGTGATTTTATGCAAAAACTTCAGTTATAGCCCTCAAAACAATATCAAGATTTCAGTTGGAAACATTTTGGAAGCTGACCTTGCAGGTTACTAGATGAATAAAAAGCCATCAATAAACACAAATCCAGAAAGAGCTGGGGTTTTCAATTTTATAAATACCTGAAATTTAATGAGTTTAAAATTTTTGTTACTTTCATTGTTGTTAGTTTTATAACAGAAAGTGTTTTTTCCACATTGGAAATCTATATTGTCAACTTGAAAAGCAAATGTGAGAGTAAAGTAAAACAAGAGAGAAAAACATAAGTAATCATTTCAGATTGTCTAATTTAATTTGTATAAACCTTGCACTTGCTTATGACATGATGTGTATTTTGATAGTCGTATTGCAATGCTTGATTGATTATACAATGTGCTTTGTTTGATCATGGTTTGAATCATAATTTCACAGCTTGTGGTGTTGTCAAAGAACCTTGGACTGTTGATTTTATTCTGTAATGCATTGAATTGATTTGATTCAATCAATTGTACTCTGAATACCTTTTGTTCTTTGTTTCTACTTCTCTTGGTAGCAATACAACAGAACTGCCTTGAAATCTCTAAATTCTGCTAATAAAATGTTATCAGTTTTGCTCATAGGATCTGTGACAAAATATAAAGTGTATCATGGGAAATACAGAAAATAGATCTGATGATGTCATGATGAGAGAAAAAAAAAATTTCATAAGGAGAAATGTAAAAAGGGTCATGATGAGGAAAACACATATGAGTACAGCTCCTTTTAGTTGAACCTGAGCCTAAAAGTATGTCGGTGGCTTTAGGATCTGCTTAATAATTCCTTTGAAGATTCTGTGATTTCAACTTAAATTTTCTCAAAAACCAAAATCATCTCACTTTACTTCTTCCCCAGCTGTCAGAATTTCTTCACCCTAATCTTGCTTACTTTCTCAGTCAGTCATGTACCAAATAAACATTGTCTAATATTCATTTTCCTCAATCCTTTATATAAAGCAATATTAAAATATTATGTGCTTTTTTCCTTTCCATATTTCACAAATTGACTATGCCTAATAACACCACAGTTATTCATCATCTAAAATCAGGATTATTGCAATGCCTATTTCATTGGTCTTTTTTTTTCAAATATTTTATCTCAATCTTCCAGAATCTTTGGTTAGATTAATTATTTTTAAACAGCAACAACAACAACAACAACAACAAAAAACTGCCTTAGTCATACTTTCATTTTTTAAAAAAGCAATAACTTCCGGAAGTGTTCACAATCTAAACTGATTAAATCTTGTTCAAATCTACCTTTTAATTTTTATATCATAATTCTACATATGAGGGTAGTTCAAAAAGTTCATGGAAAGATTAGTATTATCTTTTAATTCTATTTTTCCATTAGCTTTTTGAAGTACCCTCCTAGTTACCTTTATGAGAAATATACTTTTTTCTAATATTAAAATTACATTGAGCTTCACAATTTATAATTTCTTTTACACAGAATTTTATTTATACTTCACATAGATATTTAACTAGGGATTATCAACCACTACTTGCCAACCTCATCTATTGTGCTTCTGTGATCAAACCACTTGCTCAAGTCGATCCCACTTGTAGAACAACTAAAAACAGAAGCCAGTCCTCCGACACTGTTACTTTCCTTTTTTTAGAAAGTAAAAAAGATCTCCACTCCATATCTACTTTAAATTCTTAATAGTCTTTGTTTTTTTTTCTATACCCCTACTTTGGTTCTCACTTTTTCCACTGCTTCTAATTTGTCTTCAATTAATATAAATCCTGTCCTTTATGGTGTAGATCAAATTGAATGTCTAACATAAAGCTTTCCTGACAATCACAGGAGCAGTTACGTTTTCTTGCCTTGTATTGCCAATGATATTTACACTTGCAAAAAGTATGCAGTCATTTTCTTAGTTCATTTATTCACTGAAAATTAAAGGACAAATTGTGTTAGGCATTCTGTTAGTATTCAACGAATAAAATATGTTTCTCTCATGGAAATACTTAAAGTTATATACCAATGGGCACTTACTGTTTATACCGTACATTGTTTTCCCTTTACTATCCATATGTCTTTTCAACCCAATTAGGTATTAGATTCCTTGAGGTCAGGGACTACCATGTCTTTATATCTAGTGCTCAACAAAGCTTATTCCACTCAATATTGCATTTCATAAAAGTATCTAGTGTTACTGGAAATAGTATATCAGGGCTTCACAGTAGTCATTTGTATTTTGAGAAAATACATATCCATGAAAGTAGAATCGATGAGTGGTGTACTAGCAAGGCATAGGTGTTTTCAAGCCTTTCTCATAAAGTTGTTGTTTCCAACCACTTTGGTAAGTAAGCACAAAGACAATGCTATCGCCACTTCTGAATGTGGAAAACGAGGCTCAGAGAGTTTAATATTGTTCTGGGGTCACTTAAATATAGAACAACTCAATCTGTGTTATAATCCAAATTTGACACATGAATATGATTCCTCCAATCGATCCAAATGCTTGGTGGTTATAGACCCGCACTTAATGCCTACTTAAACTGCTCTCAGTTATTGTCAACCCTTGGTATTCATAGGGGATTAGTTTCAGGATATTCTGAGGATACCAAAATTCAAGGATACTCAAGTTCCCAACATAAAATGGTACAGAATTTGCATATAAGCTATGCACATCCCCATATACTTTAAATCAACTCTAGATTACTTATAATATTCTATATAATGTAAATACTATGTAAATAGTCATTGTACTTATTGTTTAGGGAACAATGACAGGAAAAAATGGTCTGTACTTTTTTATTACAGACCTTTTAGTATCCTCCCCATTAGAATCAGGGCTTTGTCAGTGGAGATGGCTGATATCCAGAAATAAAAGCAATCGTAGGAATACCCAGGAATAAAAGCAGACAGTTGGGAGAGGTCAATAATAAAACATACACAGGAATCATACCAGTCAAATGTCTGAGTAGAGTGCAACCTTGGCAGAACAATTACTGTCCTCATTTGTTATTGGGGTTTGATAGAGTTTGGATGTGTTGTCCCCCCAAAACTCATGTGGAAATCTGATCCCCAATGTGGCAGTGTAGGAGCTCTTTGAGTCATGGGGGTGGATTCCTCATGAATCAATTAATGCACTGCTGGGGTGGAGGAGGGTGGTCATGAATGAGTTCTTGGTCTATTAGTTCTCCCAAGAGCTGGCAGTTAAAAAGCAGCCTGGCAACCTCCTCGCTCTCTCTCGCTTCCTCTCACCATGTGATCGGCTTGTACCTGCGGCTGCGCCATGAGTAGAAGAAGCCTGAGGCCCACACCAGATGCAGCTGTCCCAGAATCATAAGCCAAATAAACTTCTGTTCTTTATAAATTACCCAGTCTCAGGTATTCTGTTATAGCAACACAAAAACGGACTTGTACAGGGTTCTCCTGTTCTTTCTCTTCCTCCTGGAGAGCAGAGCACTGGCTGTGTCTTAATCATCTTGGTATCCTTTGAAATTGTGAGCAAGCCTTAACCAGAGTAATCTCTAAATGAACATTTTTTGAATTGAACATAATCCTCCCTCACATACATAACATATATATCTAACAGTCACTGTGTCATTACAATAGCTAATTTCATAAGCTATACATAAATGATTAAGCTAAGCATCAAAAAACTATAAAGAAAGAGCCATATTATGGAAGTTCCTGTTGAAGTGAGAACTTTGATTTTTTTTTCTTTTGTTCCCTTGATACATTATTTAGTTCATTTTATAATCATTACCAGCAGTGCCTGTGTTCCCTTCATACAACACCTACTTCATTTTATTTCATTACCAGCAGCAGTGCCACACACACAGCCTAAAAAGGATTCAGAAGTGTCTTACAGATGGACATTTTCTTTCCCCAAACAAATCTCTCAAATTCCAAGATCCAGAGACGAAGCTCTAAATATTCTTACCCTAAATTTTGAAAGATTAGAACAAGAATATTTCAGGCTGAAGTGACAGCCTAGGCAAAAAGGAATAAGAAAGTATGATAGGCAGAATGACGCTCCCCACCAAGATGTCTATGTCCTAATCCTCAGAACCCATGACTATGTTAGGTTACATGGCACAAGCGAATAAGGTTGCAGAGGGAATTAAAGTTGCTAATCACCAGATTTTAAAATAAGAACATTATCTTGGATTATCCTGGTGTTCCCAGTATAATCACAAAGGTACTTACAAATGGAAGAGGGAGGCAGAAGAGGTCAGTGATGCAGGTACAGGGATACAGAGGCGGACTTGACCTGCTGTTGCTCACCTTGAAGAGGACCGCAGTGAAGGAACGTGAGCAGCCTCAAGACCTGAAAAGGGCGAGCAATAGATTCTCCTGTAGAGCTATCAGAAAGGAATGTGGCCCTGCAGAAGCCTTGCTTTTAGTTCAGTAAGATCCATTTTGGACTTCTGAACTAGAAAACTATAAGATAAATTTATGTCCTTTTAAATGATTAAATTTGCAGTAATTTGTTTCAGCAGCAATAGTAAACTAACACAGACAGGATAAGACAACTAAAAATGAACTGAATGCACATTATATGCCAAAGTATTGTCTAAAAATATTTTTAATCAATGAGAGAGCCATGATGCAAGTATTACATGCATGTTTTGGGATTTTTTTTTAAAAGAAAATGTAATTTTATTAATATTTTTTTTACATTCTAGGATGCTGTTGCAGAGCAGTTGGGAGGAGCAGGGAGAGGGAAAAGTGGAAGAAAATGGGATGGAAGAGGAGGAAGGAGGAAAGGCAGGATTGAGGACTATGGTGCGCCCCCCCCCCATTTGCACAGGGGAAACCTTGGGGGCTTGGTCATTGCCGGGCTGGGTGCCGATATCAGGGGGTGTGTGGCAAAAGCCCGTGCCCCTCACCATCCTGGCTCTGGAGAGCCCAGGGTGCTTCCTGTGGTGGTTCAGTCTTGGCATGTTTTGTAGGTAGTTCATTGTTACTCAAATTTAAAGATGTGTAAGTATTGAAGACAAATTATGAAATGTGTGCAATTTCATGACAAGTCCAAGAGAAAGTCAAGAATAGAATAAGATGTCAAAAAGATGGAGAAAGAACATTGGAGAATGCCAACCTTTAAATGTGAGGTGGAGAAAAAGAAGCCTGAGGAGGAGATTAAGAAAGACTTGAGAAAGAACCAGCTGCTTGAAGTGTTAGAATCTAAGGGCAAAAAACTGTTTCAAAAGAGAGGGTGTTGTCAATCATGTCAAATGCTTCTGAATCCGATTTGGGGATAGAAGAGATAGGAGACAAAACAGCATTGAAATGAAAACAATTATGTAAAGTAAAGTATTTATGTAAGTTTTCTTTTTAAATGCTTCAAAGTAAGCTTTCATAATGGCTTAGGAGCAGAAGTCTCATCCTCAAGAGTTTCTACCTGAAATTATGTCATGTAATTTGTAAACAGCTATAGAAAATGAATTCAATGATATATTATTTTCAACAATTAATGTGATATCAATGGGAAGGTACTTAAATATCAGTAAATTGAGTAACCAAGAGAACTTTTGGGATGAATAGACTTTCCAAAAGGTCCCTCCTATAAGCCTGCTGCTTAAGCTCTTGTAACATATCCAATTTATGAGTCATACCTTCTTAGAAATACAGGTAAGGGGACTTTTCTTAGAGAACCATATCTTGGTGAATGGTCTGTGGAAATTGACAAAACAAACCTATAATCCATCATGTTGATGTGCATAGAAGGGCCAAGTTTGTCCAGATGTCTAATATGGCACAGATGGGCAGGCGAGGCATTTGGCTGAGGTTTTCTTGTAAACATAAGAGAAAGCAGTACCCAAAGCTAACTTTTGAAGGCAGTAGCCTCCCAGTCAGGGAAATGTACCAAGCTGGCTGCCTGTCACAGCACTAACTTCCATCAGCACCCTGCAGCTCTGCTGCTTGGCATAGGGGGAGAGCTACAGCCTCTACGCACACAGCAGAGCTGCAGCCAGGAGCAGCCGTCAAAACCTGCAGCAGCCCGCTGACTAGATTCCATGACCTAGTTAGTTAAGGACCTGGACAATATTTTCCTTACACTTTGTAAAAGTTGGCATGCTTTTTGCATGTAAGAAGTCAGATATGGAAGATTAACTTCCATGGCATATAGCAACATAGGGGAGAAAGAGAAAGAAACAGAGAGAGAGAGAGGTATTTGCAGTTTTTGCATTGAGAGTTATGCATGAATTTCTATCTCATTCACCTAGGAAGACAGAACAAATCATTGGAAGATATCAAGATGTAAAAATTTCTAAACTTTGAAGTAATGGTTGGGGTGTTTTGTGTGTGTGTATGAGTATGTGTGTGTAATTTTTACCCCTAAAATCTAAAGCTAAAGAAAAAGCTAAAGAAAATATAAACATTTTTAGCAGCGTTTAAACATCCTGCATCATTTAATTTAGGGAAGTAAAATATATATTAAGTGTATGTGTTTTCTCTGGCTCTTTGTCAAGATTTTGCCTGAAATAAAAGTAGCATTATTCAGAAAATAGCAATACATTTGTTAATTAAAGTATGATATTTGTAGCTCCAAAAGCACTCACATTCATAGTTTTTACCAGTTTACTAGAAGATAAAACAATTCAGGTATAAAGAACCATCAGCGTACTATTAATATAAATATTTTCAGCTTTTAGTATTCTTCACAGCATCAAATAAATGCTAAAAGCACTTACTTTCAGAAAAGTGGCCTGAGGAGAAAGGAAGAGAAAATTGTAATTGAGAACACTATCTGTCATATGAAACTTTGTCGAATCAAGCCCATTTTTCTGCACTTTGAGAATTAGAAGATCCTGTTTCTGTAAGCATTTCAGATTTATCACACTCACTCTCTACTGAAAACCAAAGCTTGCCCCAGATAACAGTATACATTTCTTGGCTTTCACATTAGATGATTAGAAAAATTAGAAATTAGATAATTTTTTGATTTGGTGTTTCTAAGTATGTGCCCCTATCACATGCTACAGAGGATGAAAAATAGGACACAAGTAGGAAACACAGGAAAACACAAGCTTCATGTTGCAAAAAAATGTGTTATGATGTTGCTACAGAGTTGTGGCCTGGGAAACACTGTGCTGTTGGATGGGATAAATCTACCGAGATGACCTGTGTTCATCATCTAAAAGTTTTTCTCCCCAGTTAAATAGAGTTGTTTTTCTTATTTTGTGGTTAGATGATATTGTTTGCCAATAACACTTTTGATTATTGTTAAAATGGGATTTGCATATGTATGAATTTAAAAGCATACAGGAATTGTTATTTATACTTTGTGAACCATTCATATTAAAACATTACTCTAAGAAATTTGAGTGTGTAAAAGCCAGGTAGCAATTGAATACTGGCTTTTCCTAAATTATTTTATCAGTATATTTAATAATGTTATTTACTTTCTTATTCAAACCTACTTTAGTACAGAAAGATTTCAAAGTTATTTTGTAATTAGGCTAGCTACTATATATATTTTTCATATATATACATGTGAGCCTTATGTCCTTAAAATAAACCAACAACCAAAGAACTGAAAAAAATAAAACTACAAAGTCTCTATAGTCCCAATTCTTCTCTAGTTTTTCACTATATATATACCACAGTAATGAATTCATATAAATTATACATATTAGCTGGCTACTATTATGTTTTGTAAGGTAGTTACATAACACTCAAAGTTGTATTTTTACCAGATTTTTGTTGTTAAAACATAGTCAATGATGATGCAGTTGACTGTGACTAGAAAAATACTTAATTGAGCTGGTGAAAAAATATGAGCCAATTTTTCACTTCCTCAATTTTATTTTCAATTTGCAAAGCTGGTAACTATCTTCTGCTATTGGAGAATATTAGAAGAGGGCATATTTATTTTAGTTTGTTTCTAAAAATACATGATAAATTATAATAATTATAATAATAAATAATATTTTACAATTATATGATATGATATAATGTTTCTTATGAAAGAAACATGTGACTGATAATATGATAAGGCAAAATTATAAAGACACACATTATGCATTCTTAGTAAAGAGTCTAATAAATAATTGGTACCCCAGGTTATTATGTATTTTTCATTTTAAAATTACACATCCGTTATTTGTTTGAATTTAGGGTTAGATGACCATATTTATAGTTAATTTGAAAAAAATGCACCAAGAAATACCTGTTAGTCAATAATTTTACAAAATTATTTTTTAGGAAATATATCCTAAAATTCAAAACTATTTTAACCTCTTATTCCCTAATGAAATCCTTTTTAAGGCTTATAAGTACTAATAATGGTTATGATTAATAAATGTGTAATTTTTCAAACCTTATTTACTTGGAAGATAAGTTTGCAGCACTTATGCATAAAGTATAAACATAAATCACTGTTGAATGAAGCCTGGTAATGGTGGTTTCAAAGCCAGAAGTAGCAGTGAGACTTTAGTTACACCTCAATAATTTGGCTTAGAAAACAAACCAAAATGTTTAGAAAAATAAAAGATAGAAAGCACTAAATGAAACATCAACATGAATTAGTATAAGTTGAGTCAATTAATGGAAAAGAAAAAGGGACCACAACAAGGATACTTGATGAAAGAGAAAAATTATAGTACTCAAATATTTATATGAGAAGGACATTTGACCTTCAAGGAAGTTTAGTGTAATCTTTTGCTTTGGGAGGTACTTCTAGAGACACTGGGCCCTTTTCTTTGTTTAGGGGAGTCACGTATTGAGTTAGGGAGTGAACACGGAAAGCTCTGTCTCCCAATTTCTGTATGCCATAGACAGAACATACTTTAAGTAGATTTTAGATTGCAGACAAATACCAGATTTTATATGAGTGGCATAGTTAGAAAAAAAAGTGAAGAGAAATATAAAATCTTAAGAGAACCAGAAGTCGAAAGTGAGATAAAATATACATTGGCCTTTAGAATTTATGACATACAAGAAAAAGATCTTGGTAATTTCAACCTTTTTTTTATTTCTCAAATGCGTATGTTAACCTTTATTTCTGTCATATCTAATGAAATATTTAAATCTGTGTACAATATTGTATTTGTCAGCAAGTCTGTGAAAACGAAGCAACACAGAGAGTGACCTTTAACTTCCACAAGCTTTGTTACACATGTTATAGTCAGAAAAACCAAAAATATCCAGGTAGTCTGGAATAAGAGGGAATCAGTAAGAAATCTGAACTTTACAATGTTTACAGATATTTTACAAGTGCTTTTTGAATCTGAAGTTTTGATTTACTGCATATCACAAGATACTGTTTTTGCTCACTCCCTGTTGCACATCATTTTCAAAAAACTCTGTGTCCCTGTAAAATATTTTGGAATATTGTTTTAAAAACTAATGTCCTGAACATAGAAAATGTACCTTTGGTTTGCTTTTCACATGATGATTTGATTATACTGAATGTGTTTGTTGAGGACTTCCATGGTTGACATTTATGAGAAAATTTGTCCTTTGATCTCCAGCGGCCACCCAATATAGCTAACTTCTTTTTTTTTTTTTTTCCTTTTTGTCTTTTTTCATGTCCGGCAACGGATCGCAACCCTCAGTGTCGCGCCCGCACCGGACCGGAACCGGCAACGGGATCGCAAACCTCGGTGCTGCGCCCGCACCTCGCTCAGCCAGTGAGCGGGAACCGGTCTGTATGTGGGATCCGAACCCTCGGCGGGAGCGCCACCGCACTTCCCAAGCGGCGCACTATAGCAGTGCGCCACCGGGCCGGCCCAATATAGCTAACTTCTAAGTGGAATTTTTGTATGGCATTATGGCCCCTTCACTGCTACCTAGCATTACACATTTATTAATTTGACATTAATAAAGATTACTGAAGTAAGACTATATAGATAGCATCTGGACATTAACAACTCATTGGGAAATGAAAATGTGTGCAAGTGGATTATATATATATCCATTTAGTACAGTGAATATATTCAAATACACTTCATTGGAAAATAATTCTTTTTTGTAATAGCATATTAAAGTGCAGGTTTAGTGGTTGTATTCTTCTGCTATTAAAAGATTTCTGAGTGCCTCCCTCAGTGCAAGTCACAGACTAGGGATTTAATAATACTAATTAAAAATATGGAACAGAAAATAATAAAATCTAGTCCAAAACACCATGTCTCAATAAGTTACTCATTTGGCAAATATTTAATGAGCTCCTTTTACTTTTTTATTTCATAATAATTTTAGACTTGCAGAAAAGTTTCAAAGCTAATATAGAGAGCTCCAGTATAACCTTCAACCGGCTTTCCCTGTAGTTAATCATTTCACATAACCATAGTACAGTTATCATAAATAAGAAATTAATAATGGTAAAATAGTATGAGTATTTACTAAAGACTTTATGCAGATTTAACCCATTTTTCCGCTAATCCATTTTTTTTCTGTTTCAAGATCTAATCCAAAATTCCACATTTTATGTAGTTATGTCTCCTTAGTCTCTAGCAATCTGTGACAATGCTTTGGTCTTTCCTTGTCTTTCATGACTTGACACTTTTGAAGATTAGTTATTTTACAGAATGCCTCTCAATTGGGTTTGCCTAATGTTTTCTTCATGATCAGATTAGGCAATGCATTTTTGGCAAGAGTATCAAAGAAATGATGTGCCTTCTCAGTGCATCCTATCAGGTGGTGCATGATGTCTATACACCATAATACTGTTCATGTTAACCTTGATAATTTGGTTAGATGAAATATCAGGTTTCTCCACTATCTGAGGAGTTTTTGATAGAGTCACAGTCCTTGTCCTCAATTTTCCTATTGTCTGAAAAAAGAGAAGAAAAAATAAGTGTAATACCTCATGAATTTGATAGATGTGGCTATTACTAAAGCTATTAATAAGAAAACTTAATGATATACTAGAGTCAAGAAACTTTTCCTGGAGTGTGATATGTAAGCTCACATTTGAAGAAAGGATGGGAATTAGCCAATTTAAGTTGGGTTTAAGAAAGACAGGAAAATGTTTTCCATTCATAGCAATCAGGACATGTAAAAAGCCACAGATGTACTGGAGAACTGTAAGCAGTTAAAATTGCTAAAATGTAAATTACTTACTGATGAACCTAGTTTATTAGGCTATAGAAGCTGTGAGTCAGATCCTGAGAGCACTGTATACTTTTCTCAGAAAGTGGACAATATCCTACAGACTTCTCATTTTTAGCAAAACAAAACCTAAATTTTTAAAGTATCATTGTCAGTTCCTTGAACAATATTATCTCAAGGTTATTTTCATCCTCACCATCCACTAAACATGCATGCTATATTTTAGTTTTATAAAATATGCATATTATATTTCAGTCTTATGGTGTCAGTAATTACAGCGTAAAACTTGCTATATGCTTTAAGGCTATTGTGCTCTTATTTTAACCTATAATATTACTCTTTTCTGTCTAGCAAAATTTTACTTATTTAATTAAATCTAGGACAAGCATCAACTTCTCCATGATAGCACTCCTTCTTTGGAATATATTATAATGTTTCCATCATACTTGTATTTGTCACAGTTTGATTTTTGCATATATTTATGTCTGCTGAATATAAGTGATTGAGTGTAGGAATAACATTCATATATCTTTCTATTGCCATTTTATATCTCAATGTTTGGCTTATGGTCAGAGTCCAACAAGTGACTGGAGAATAAATGAATGAATTAAAAAATCAAGTAAATAAACAAATATTCAGTTTAAAGATACATAAAAAGCTCCAATTGAATCAATTAGTTTTAGTTATTATTCTAAGAGTTAATAAAAGAATCCAGTTCAACAGCATTATTCATGTTATTACTGCAGATAGAATCATCATAGAGAGAGAAATTAATGTCTTCTAATTTCCTGTCATAAATATTCAGTGACATTTGGTGAGATTGCAAATGCTTTTAGTTGACTTCATAGCTTATACATTAAAATCAAACTTTATAATTACAATAAAATAAATATGCAATAAGTTGTTACGGAGGTTGTTACATAGTTAAGGGCAAGGAAATGCAAAACTATTTTTATAGATTTCCTTAATTTTCTCTGTATTTTAACATAATAATCATCATTAAAATTAAGGATCTAAAACTCTTTTCCATTGATGAATGAGGTAATTTATCTCATATCAAGCCTGAGAAAGAATAAATGTTTCTTGGAGGATACCATATAAGTCTGGCAGTAGTTCATTAACGGTAAAATAATTTTGATTTAATTAGTGTTTTCAGTGAAGTGTTTACTTTGGTCAGTTTCTGGAAACTTCCATTCAAATCAAATAAACCAATTAGTTCAATTTGTCTCTGAACTCTCCCAAATTTTTTGCAGAATTGAATTTGAAATAGTGTCAATGAGTTTCTTAAGAAGGCTTATATTATCCCGTGCGGGAGACATGAAATCAGAGGCAGAAAGAAATTGAGTCCGTTTTTCAAAGTCACTACAAAGTCAATATTGTTTCTTTTATAAAATATAGATTTCTGTGTTTTACATATAAGCGTCAAGCTGAGAAATTAGCAAGCTATTGAAAAAAAATATTAGAACCATTACCTTGATTTTACTAAATTGATTTTAACAGCATATCTTAAAAATTTTGCTTCCTGTTGATTATCCTTGCAAGAAAAGTTAGAGAAGTGATAATGATACTAAAAGAATCAGAGTCAAGAAAGAAACAGTTGTAGTAGCATCATTGATTATATTAACCAGTGAATAAGGCAGGAGAATGATTAGGGGTGGAGGGAAGAGTATGACAGACAAGGTAAATATAAAAGAATTATTATGCCATCATTTCAAATGGAGCAAACAAAACATTCTTTCATCAGCAGAATCAAAGAGAAAGGTTAATGGAATAAGATGGTTATCACAGAGCAAAGATACTGAAAAGTGAAGGTAAAACAGTGTCAAGTAAAACATGAAATCGTGGACAGAAACTATGTGAAAGACAGCAGAAGTTACTGAGCTATTCATCAGCTTGGAGCCCTTAAACAGAGGATGAATGTCAGAACTCTCCCTTTAGAAGAAGCAAAATCCCATCCACATGCTGCTGGCCCAAGGGCAAAGCATTGGTAACCAAGTTCTAAATAATGGAAAAGAAAACCAAATAAAAAAGATAAGTGATGGTGGATCCTTAGGGGAAAAAATAAAAGCCTGAATTGAAGACACAATGCAGAATAAAAATGAACAGACTTGCCAAGGTTATGGCTTCTTCTAGAGTGTGTATTTTGATGGGCATAAACAAAGTGCTTTATGATAGGTTTGACTGCTCTTATAGAGACAGTATTCAAGAAGCACAATGAAAAAAAGGAAAAAGAAAATAATTTAAGCTTTTGAAGAGAAAATTTAGTTGCAGAAGATAAAGGTTTTATAGTGCCTTCCCACAGAAAACAAGACTGCATGAGAATTTTCTAAGAGGCATTCTTGAGTGGTAAACAGCCAGGAAGGAAAAACAGAATATAATGATGGTGGTGAGTAGAGAAGATCCTAGGTATTATGATGCAGGTACAGGAGAAATAAAGTTTCCTCGTATGATAAGTTCCTTCTAGAATATGACAATTTCTGCCAAAGGATTTATTTCAGGCTCACTTTTTAAATTGTTTCCTTAGAGCATGCACTTTTGATGTGAGAGGCCACATGGTGACTGTTTCTTAGACAGCTTATGCCGAACTGTGTCAAAAGACCATAGAACATTAAACAAATAAATTCTTTCAAATTATCTTTGTACTTGAAACTTTATACTAGAATTATCCATGTCCTACAGAAGAATGTGCTCATATAAAATGTACTAAAATACAGTTTTTGTTTGTTTGTTTATTTTTTGTCCATGCAAAAATAGAAATAAGAAAGAAGATTCCTAATTTTTTTGAAAGCTCTCCACTGCAGGGCTTGAAAATAGACTAAAGATGTCAAAATATAAGCAGAATATTGCATTTTTTTTTCAAAAATAGTAAAGAAATAGGACAAATATGGAAAAAAATATATTAGAATAAAATTTTCATGTTAACACATGTGAATAATACGTTATTTAATTTTAAAGTATAAATACATCACATATGAATTTTAAAGTATAAATACATCAGTTTGATATCACAGGTTTTAAAGAGCTAGTTTCCTGACATCACTGATTATTTTAATCCTTTGGTGGAAAAGTTATAGCATAGATAATTCCAAATGTGATTAATTTTCAATAAAAGAAAGTGATTACTTTTGCAACTTACATATTTTTTCTATTGGTACATTTGCCTGTTAACTTTTTTCCTCAGTTGGCTTCTACCCATCTTTTATAGATTTTTTCTTTTTTCCTTGTACTCACATTCCTGCCATGCCATCTGTGATATGCTGTCCTCATAGCATATTGTGAAAATAGAAAATAAAAGAACAGGAAGTATTATGTGCCAAGAGTTAGATAGTTTTATGTGTTTCAAACATCACTACATCATTTGACATTTTTTTTCCTCCCATTTTACGGGTTAGGAAATTGAGCCTTAGAAAGGTTAAATAACTTGGGCCGACCCCGTGGCTCACTTGGGAGAGTGCGGCGCTGAGAGCTCAGCAGCGCTCCCGCTGCGGGTTCGGATCCTATATAGAGATGGCCGGTGCGCTCACTGGCTGAGCGCAGTGTGGGTGACACCAAGCCAAGGGGTTGCAATCCCCTTACCGGTCACAAAAAAAGGGGAAAAAAAAAAAAGAAAGGTTAAATAACTTTCCCAAACTAACCCTACCGGTAATTGATGATGTCAGGATTCAACCCAGGTCCAGCTGACTCCAGGACCGAGTTTTTCATCCCAGCACAACTGAGAGGAAATAGATCTGGGCAGCCTTTGTTCATTTTTGAGGCTTGTATTTTGGAATGTAAAACTAGGTAAAGACTTCCCCAGATATGTCGGATATGTTGGCATACATGAAAAGAAACTAGAATGCAGATTTTCTGCATTGCAAAATATTATTTAGATCGAACATTATCTCTGAAATATTCCTCAGGTATGCTAAACTTATTCCCTCAGATATTTCTCAGGATTTACATAAATTTGTATAACCTGCACCCTAAAGTCCTGCCTGATGTTCAGAATGCTCTATATTGTCAGTGGCCTTTCTCTTGGAAGTGCCAAAGGGTACTAATGTAACTGGGAAAAATCTAGATAATTTTGAAGTATGCCAAAACAGTTTCTTTGGTTATTCTTTGGCCAACCTATTTCAGCCAAATCTGCATTCTGATAACAATCTTGCATCTAACTAACCTGGTTAAGTCCTGTGTTGCCATCTCTAGGAGTATCCGTATTGGGCCTTTTCTGTACTTAAGAAACAAAAGATTTTTTCCTTTTTTTTTTTTGAGAAATGAAAAAATTATGTCTTATGCTAAATTAATTTTAAGGATCTATCAACTATGGGAAGGTCTTTTTCATAACTTGGGAATCATACAAATAAGGCCAGTCTACATACTCAGAATTCTTTAAATTCCTGAAGGTAGAGACTAGAGCTGCTCTGGTAAGAATTCTTACATGTGTGACTGGTGGGGTGGGGAGGAGAAATAAATGAGGGTGGGGAAAGAGAGAGAGCACACAAAATATATGACTTCCACCCCAATTCTCTCTTAAATGGGGACCTCATCACATCTAGCCTTCAGGAGGCACTACATCTTTGATTTCCTGGGCCCCAGAAATAGTCCCTAAGATATGTTTGCAAGGGTTGCTACAAACTAACCTCACACATTATGAAAAGACAAAACACTTAATTGGTGTTTATGAAGAAATAATGCTTCAAATAATTTAAGCAATTATCAATCAAAAAAAGAGAGGAAAAAAATCTACTTTTTAAGAAATTGTAATAATGTCTGTGTTCCCCAGATTTCCTTTTTTCCTTTTTGTCTTTTTTACTGACCGGTAATGGGATCGCAACCCTCGGTGTTGCGCCCACACCGCGCTCAGCCAGTGAGCGGGAACCGGTCTCCACATGGGATCCGAACCCTCGGCAGGAGCGCCACCGCGCTCCCAAGCGGCGCACTCTCCAGTGCGCCACCGGGCCGGCCCTTGAATGTGTTTTCTCCTGCATATTCTCCCTATAGAATAACATCCACATGTAGCTCCAACTATCATCATTCCCCAAAAGTGTCTGTTTCTATGTTGTAAGCCCAAACCAGTATCTTAAAATTCAGACCCATTTTTCATCATATCTGTTAACGGTTTCCACTCATAATCTGCTGATAACTTAATGTCACATATGAAAAACTGAACTACTCTTCTTTTTTCGTAGGCCTATTTTCTCCAAATTGTACAACTTCAATATCAGTCCCGCACTCTAAGCAATTGCTGGAAGCAGGCTGATTCTTCACAAGTCTTTATAAATTATCCTGTCCCTTGCAATTACCACGAGGCATCTGGAAACATTCTTAATGTGAGATGCCCACAATGATGTTTGGAGAGTCACACTTTCTCCTGCCTACCATGAGATTGGCTATATATCTGTCATGATTTTCTCTCTGAGGCTACCAGTGTTTTAATCCTCACAACATAAATTGTATAATATATTGGTGAGTTGTGGTGAAAGGGGTCTTTCTCTCCCATTCTACGCCTCACTTAGCTATCAGGGTCTATAAAATATCTCTTACTGTGCTCAAGGCTTATCGTCTCCATTAAGCTCTTTGTTCATAATCTTTCTACGAGAGGCTCAAAACTATACCAAGTGACAGTGTTCTGGGCAAAAGTCATTTTATTCTCCTCTAAATTTTGATGTCTTATCACTTAGCTCCTCCCTCAGTAACGTTCCCTCCCTCATAATTAATCACTAAATTAATGTCTGTGCATTAAACAAACATTCAGTGGAGGTTGTAGATGGAAAAAGAACATATTAAAAAGGGCTTTTCTCTTTATGCTTACCATATTACCAACCTTCACAAGTGTCACCACCATCATCCCAGTTACTCAAGGTGGTAGATGGAAATCATCAGATTTCTCTCTTTTCAAAATATCCTCGTTTCAATCTACTCAACATATTAAATATTTGTAAAGTCTATCTCTTCTTTCAATTCATATTGCTACATTTCTCAGGACTTAATATTTTATTTACGTTATCCTTGCTAACTTCTTTTTAATTTAATTTTTAATTGACATATAATAAGTGTAAATATTTATGATGTATGGAGTAATAGTTCAATATACATATACACTGTGTGATGACCTGGCTAATTAGCATCTCCATCACTGCATAATTTATTATTTCTTTATGATGAGAACATTTGAACTCCTTTCTTCTAGACATTTGAAAATACACAAGAAATTATTGTTAATTATAGACACCTAGCACTACTATAGAATACTAGAACTGATTTTTCCTATTTATCTATAATTCTGTATCCATTAACTTTTCAGCAATTTCATATGTAATTTCAAGTTAACCCCAACCTTGATCCTTCTATGTCCTCCTGGACTCTATCCTGTGTACTCTGCTACAACTATCTTTATTTATACACAAATTGGATCAAGTTTTAATCCGTTTCTAGATTTCCTTTAATAACTTCCTACTGTCTTCAGGATTATGAAATCCTTCCATTTTAACAATGTATTGTTTAACAGTTACGTAAGTCAGGGTCTGGCAAGGCATAAGTGATAAGGTAACATGATTACAAGCTGCAGTGAACACAGAACAACATGCCTTGAAGTTTCTAAAGATAAAGGTTTTTGAAAATATGGTGCATTATGGGAGAAGGTCATAGGTTTTCTTGGTGTGGACAGCATACTCTCCTGGCTGTCACTTCAGGTCACTTGAATAATTTCCAGAAATTTGTGACTCGCAAGACATGCATTATTTCTACAATTGTTGTCACCACTCCAGCTTATAAAACATCAACATCCTGTTTACCACTGCATAATAACTAATTACTATAAAACTTGTCCATGGACCTTTGTATTTTTCCTGCAGCATCAGCATTATTCTGAAAGATAGCTCTTCTGAGCATGGTACAGGCTTGCTTTATTGGTTACTAAAGTGTTGTCACATTTGACTCTATAATTGGGGAATTTTTGACAGTCGCTTGTATACTTCATGTAAATGATTTTTTTCAGGGTTCTCTGGGCATTTCATTTCTTTGTGAAGCATGTACCCTCACAGTCTCTAGCATATCTTTTCCATGGTCTGAAATGCACTCATATGCTTATATCTTTAACTTGAGAATGAAGACAATAATATCTATTCCTTTCTAGAAGATCAATTCAATATCCAAAGTGCTTAGTAGACAAGTTAGCAGCACCTAAACACCATTCCAAGGTAGACATTCCCATGCAATAGCATCAGATCTGTGTAAGTGTCATAGTTGTTTGACCTACATATATCTTCAGGATGGGCTAATTAATTAGGGTCTTTGCCAGTATCATAGGTTAGAAACCTGTGAAGTCAAAATTGAGTGATATAGAAAAAACGCTAGGTCTAATGAACAGAGGGTTGATGTAAATTTCCTCTCCTAGTTCCAAGACATTGGTCAGTCCACACATCTGAAACTTTGAATGAAGGAGAGTCTGGGTACCTATGAGAGGACTGTTAATAAACTCATAAGCAAACATCTTCTTTCTAGACATTCCTAAAGAGTTCTGTAGCCATTTAACAGAAAATATTTGTAGTAAGGAAAGGGAAATTTCCAGACAAGACCTTTTGGATGTTCACAGATACAAACATTAGGTTAACACTAATTTCTGAGCATGCAAAATGCCAATGTACCCACCAGTTTGACTAGAGGCGTATGGAGATCAAGTGATAAATGAAATTTGGGCCTGAATTTGTCCCATAGTGTAGTGAAGACAGTGATTCCGTGAATATATCCTATATTCTTGGATGTATAATTGGCATATGTATATTTAGCACAATCAGAATCTTTGTATTGTTTTTCTAAGTCAGTGAATGAGTCTTATTTTAGTAAGTGTATTAGTCAGGGTCCTCCAGAGAGACAGAATCAATATGAAATGTTATAAATATATGAGAGGGGATTTATTAGGGGAATTAGCTCATGCGATTGTGGATAAAAATCCCATGATAGGCCGTCTGCAAACTGGATGCCAGTAGCATGGCTCAGTACAAGTCCAAAAGCCTCAAAACCAGTGAAGCTGAAGGTGTTCTTGGTGTAAGGCCTGGAATCCAAAAGCGGAAGTCCCAAACTCTGATGTACATGGACAGGAGAGAAGAGTGTATCCCAGCTTCAGTAGAAAGACAGTTTCACCTCTTTTCTCTGTCTTTTGTTCTCTCTGGGCCCCTAGTGGATTGGATGGTTCCCACCCACATTGAGGGCAGTCTGCTCAGTCCACCAATTCCATCAGACTCTCATACTAATGTCTGCTGGAAATACCATCATGGACACACCTAAACAGACAGCTTTACCGGGTTTCTTGGCATTCCTTAATCTAATCGAGCTGACACCTAGAATCAACCTTCACAAGTCCACCCTTTGTCAACTTGGTGTCCATACTATCTCTTTAAATCATACTTAATCTTCAAATGGTACAATAACATAATAGTTTCATCTATGATGATACAACTATCCTGCATACAACCAAAAATGCATTAATCCCTTTCCCAGAGGAAGAGGTAAATTCCTTAGATGATATTTACCCTTCTCCCTATATCCCATGACTTAAATGCAAATGCTATGAGGTAGGGTTAACAATATTTAAATGCTAGTATAAAGTCAGTAAGTCTCATGGTACATGATAAAGAATAAGAAGAACAAAAACAAAGGTAATTGCTTAATATATGTACAGTATATGTACATGTAGACATATTCCTAACACAACAAGGAGAACAATTACAATCCTCGTTTCTGTAACTGGTTCTGTGGCCAAAGCTGGTAGTTATAACTATCTTCTTCTACTACCCATTCTGTATTCCCTTTGCTTTCAGTGAGCACCTCAGCTGGCGATGGTTCTTTACCTAAAGGAGTGACTCAAACCTTCATCCTTGAAGAGTCTGGGCCATTCATAGTCTTGCCTGGATTTGTTTGTTGCAATTTTCCATTGACCTTAATCAAAGGGCATGGTAGTACTAAGAGATGCCCTAAGGGATCTCCTGTATTTCAGATATATCATCCTTACCTCCATTGTGAAGTAGTAGACCAACTTCCCCTTGGTAGTCTGGATCAATCACCCCAGCCCACACTGTAGCCCTTTTCTCAGTCTGTTGACTGACAGGCATGAGGAGCTCATAGTGGCCAGGTGGCAGCCTTCACTTCCAGTTCAGTTGGATCATTTTTGTGCCTCCGGATGGAAGCATTCCTCCCTCTGGAATCAAGACCTCTAGACCAGCAGAGCATAAAGTTGCCAGGACAGGAAGCAAAAAAATTGCTAGTGGGTCCCTAGGGGTAGTTGTGAGTAGTATCACTTCTATTTCCACCCCTTGATTCCTCGACCCATAGATCCTGGCTATGGGACAAACAGTACCATATATTGGGCACTGATTTAGAGCATATCCAGCCTTCTGGAGAACTTTGCCCCAGCCCTGCAGGGTATTGGCACCAAGCAGGCACTGTAACTGTGACCTCAAAAGTCCATTCCACCATTCTATCAGACCAGCTGCTTCAGAATGATGGGGAACATGGTAAAGACCAGTGAATTCCATGAGCCTGAGCTCATTGCTGCACTTCTTTAGCTGTGAAGTGAGTTCCTTGGTCAGAAGCAATGCTGTGTGGAATACCATGATGGTGAATAAGGCATTCTGTGAGTCCATAGATGGTAATTTTAGCCAAAGCATTGTCTGCTGGAAAGGCAAATTTATATCCAGAGTAAGTGTCTATTCCAGTAAGGAAAAAAACCAGCCCCTTCCATGATGGAAGTGGTCCCATGTAATCAACCTGCCACCAGGTAACTGGCTGATAACCCTGGGGAATGATGGCATATCGGGGGCTCAGTGTGGGTTTCTGCTTCTTGCAGATGGGGAACTCAGTGGTTGCCATAGCCAGATCGGCCTTTGTGAGTGGAAGTACATGTTGCTGAGCCCATGCACAACCTCCATATCTGCCACCATGGCCACTTTGCTCATGACCCCACTGGGTGATGACAGGGGTGGCTGGAGAAAGAGGCTAACTAGTATCTACAGAATGGGTCATCCTATCTATCTCATTGTTAAAGTCCTCCTCTGCTGAGGTCACCTTTTGATGGGCATTCACATTGGAAACAAATATCTTTACATCCTTTGCCCACTCAGAGAGGTCTATCCATATACCTCTTCCCCAAATTTCCTTCTCACCAATTTTCCAATCATGTTTCTTCCAAATCTCTGACCGTCCATCCAAACCACTAGCTACAGCCCATGAATCACTATATAAGTATGTATCTGGCCATTTCTCCTTCCAAGCAAAGTGCACAACCATGTGTACTGCCGCAAAGTTTTTCCCCATTGAAAAGATTTCCTCTCACCACTGTCCTTCAAGAGAGTCCAGTGAGGGGCTGTCGTGCTACAACTGTCCACTTTCAAGTGGTGCCTGCATATTGTGCAGAACCATTTATAAACAAGGCTCTAGTCTTCTCTTCCTGTAAAGTGATCATAGGGAAATCCCCATGAGGCCACAGGTGCAGGCTGGGGAAGAGAAGGCAGTGTAGCAGGAGTAGGAGCCATGGGCATTTGGGCCACATCTTCATGTAACCTACTTGTGCCTTTAGGACCTGCTTGGGCCCAATCACGTATATACCATTTCCATTTGATGATCGAGTGTTGTTGTGCATGCCCAACCTTATGGCTTGCTGAGTCAGATAACATAGTTCATGACAGGCAGCTCAGGTTACATGGTAACTTGGTGAACCATGGTCAGGTGTTCAGTTTCTACTAAGGCTCAGTAGCAGTCCAAGAGTTGTTTCTCAAAAGGAGAGGAGTTATCTGCAAATGATGGCAGAGCCCTGCTTCAAAATCCTAAGGGTCTTCGCTATGATTCACCTACAGGGGCCTGCCAAAGGCTTCATACAGCATCCCTATCTGCCACTGACACCTCAAGGACCATTGGTTCTCCTGGATTATATGGCTCAAGGGCAGAGCAGCTTGCACAATAGCCTGAACCTGTTGCAGAGCCTTCTTCTGTTCTGGGCTCCATTCAAAACTAGCAGCCTTCTGTGTCACTCAGTAGACAGGCCAGAGTAACACACCCAAATGAGAAATGTGTTGCCTCCAAAATCCAAATAGTCCCACTAGATGCTCTACCTCTTTTTTGGTGGTAGGAGAGGCCAGATGTAACAACTTATCTTTCACCCTAGAAAGGATATCTTGTCATGTCCCACACCATTGAACCCCTAGAAATTTAACTGAAGTAGAAGGCCTTTGAATTTTCATCAGATTTATTTCCCATCCTCTGACATGGAAATGTCTTACCAATAAGTCCACAGCAGTTCCTATTTCATACTCCCTATGTCCAATTAGCATAATGTTATCCATGTAATAGACCGGCACAATGTCTTTTGGAAAGGAAAGGTGATCAAGATCCCTGCAAAATAAATTGTGACATAGGGCTGGAGAGTTTATATACCCCTGAGGTAGTATAGTGAAGGTATATTGTTGGCCTTGCCAGCTGAAAGCAAACTGATTCTGGTGGGCCTTATGAACAGGGATGGAGAAAAAGGCATTTGCCAAATCAATAGCTGCATACCAGGTACATGGAGATGTGTTAATTTGTTCAAGCAATGAAACCACATCTGGTACAGCAACTGCAATTGGTTAAACCTATGATAATCCACCGTCATCCTCCAGGATCCATCTGTCTTCTTCATGGGCCAAACAGGAGAGTTGAATGGGGATGTGGTTGGAATCACCACCCCTGCCTCTTTCAAGTCCTTGATAGTAGCACTAATCTCTGCAATCTCTGCAGGAATACAGTATTGGTTTTGTTTTACTATTTTCCTAGGTAGAGGCAGCTCCAATGGCTTCCATTTGGCCTTTCCCACCATAATAGTCCTCACTCCACAGGTCAGGGAACCAATGTGGGATTCTGCTAGCTGTTAAGTATGTCTATTACAATTATGCATTCTGGAACTGAGGAAATAACCTCAGGATGTGTTCAGAGACCCACTGGACCCACAGTGAGTCAAATCTGGGCTAAGACTCCAATAATCACCTGACCCCCATAAGCTACTATTCTAACTGGAGGGCCACTGTGACATTTTGGGTTTCCTGGAATCAATGTCAATTCAGATTGACAATGAATGTCAAATCAATGTCATTTGTTAAGGGAGGATTGGAGGAAGATTAATACTATAAATTTTTAGTGGTTTACCAGGGTTCTTCCTCAAGGGGACCTGGCCATCCCTTCATTCAAGAGGTTCTGGGTCTATAAACTGGCTCAAGTCTGGAAATTGATTCAGGGACCATGAGACTCTCTGTTTTTATTCCATGGTTTTGGACAAATGTATGATACATATTCACCATTATAGTATCACACAAATTAGTTTTAATTCTCCTTGTTCACTTGACCTTGCAGTTTTCTGCTTATACAGATCAAGTAAGAATTTAGTAGGCTTCCTATCTCTTTGACTTACAGAAACACCATGATTAACTAACCAATGCCATAGATCTACATGAGTCAGACTATTCTGATTATTGTTCTGCCTCTGCTGTCCATTATGGTAACTACAGCTACTTTGCCTTTATCAGTTGAGTGCCACTCCTTGGCCCCTGCCATTCCAGGATCCAATTAGTCCCATTGTGTTTAAGTGTTCCAATTGCCTGACTGTAGTTCCCACTGTAAGGCTTAGTCTACAGAGAAGAGCAAACACAGAGCTCTTTAGGAATGCTGGGGTTCCCCTCACAAATCAGTTTCTCAAGGTATTGGTAAAAGGTATGTCTTCTGGAGCCTCTCATTGTGGGTGAGTAAGTTTGCATGACAAATCCAATCTAGCATTCCAATTTCCCTAAGGAATTTCCTCTACAGTCAATGAAGGGAGATCAGGCATCTCTAACTCACTCAGAGTGGGCCATCTTTTGACCCATATTTCAGCCAACCAACCAAACTGTTAGCACATTTCTTAACCTCCTGAGCTGCAACATTAAATGCAGAATCTCTCCTTAGTGGGTCTCTATCAATAAATTTGGCCTGAACCAATTTTATCCTCCTTCCATCATTATCCCACACCCTTAATATCCATTCCCAAACATATTCTCCTGGTTTCTGTTGTATGAAGTAGAAAACTCATTTAGTTCTTTTGGAGTGTAACATACCTCGTTATGGGTCCCACTTTGTACCTCACCTTTAGGATCCTGCTGGGCCTTGAGTCTAGTTATAGGTATAGAATCAAAGACTGGTGGTGGGGGTGGGTCCTAAGGAGAATCAGCATTTTCTTGCTCAGTAACAGTCTCAGTAGAAGCCATTACTGTTTTCTTAGGCAAGGCAGAGTTAATCCCCTCAGACAGAGGTGGGAAAGCTGCTTTCTTGGGGGATGGGGTGGGGAGTTCATTTCTGGCAAATAAGACTCAATGCACTTTATGGATTCCATGTCCCCATACTCATTAAGATCTTCTCACACATCCCCACCCAACTTGCAGGATCCCATTCTTTCCCAATCAATGCTGTCACTTTAGCAGTAGATGCCTTGTGAGACTGATAGTTAAAATGACACTGTAGTTCAGCCAGTCTTATGATGAGGGTCTTGGTGGTGACTTTAGTGATAGCACGGTATCACATTACAAAAAGAACCATGCCTCGACCACCATTTTTAATCCATTCACTATGACATGGTGTGCAATCTAATCACCTCTTCAAGGCTCCACCTTTCAATTATCATAATAGGATTTTCCACACTCTTAACAGTCACAGTGGGGATGAAGTTTCTAATGCATAAAACTTGGGGGACACAATTCAAGCATCAGTGAGTTTTGAGAGACATAATTCAATCCAGTACACAGTAGATGAAGCCAAGAAGAAGCACTGAAGTTTCTTCTCCCTATAGAAAGAAAAAACTGGGAGCAAAATCCCCAGGGCCATCAAAGAGATTACTGTTATCATCAAAGATCTGAAAAACATAGTTTGTTGATCTTTATCATATCCACATGTAAAGTACATGTTTGTCATCAATAAGACAAGTGGAATCTAGAGAAGGAAAAATGATTATAAGAAATGTCATCAAGTGGTAACACCAAAGGTAGCCGCTCTTTGAGACATTATCTTTTCATTGACAGACACATCTGATATATGAGTGTAGAAATAATGCATTTTATTCCATGTACTGCTATGTGCATATGTCATTAGAGAAATGTGAATTAAGATGACAATGAGCTACTGCTACCCACCTATTAGAATGACCAAATTCCAGAACTCTGACAACACCAAATGCTGATGATGATGTGGAACAGCAAGCACTCTCATCCACTGCTGGTGAGAATGCAAAATGGTGCAGTTTCTGTGGAAGACAGTTTGGTGGTTTCTTACAAAACTAAATATACCATATGATCCCTGAATCATGCTTCTTGGTATTTACCCAAAGGAGTTGAAAACTTATGTACATATGAAATCCTGCACATGAATGTTTATGCAGATTTATTCATAATTGTCAAAACTCGGAAGCAACCAATACATTTATCAGTAGGTGAGTGCATAAATGAACTTCAGTACATCCAGACAATGGAATATTATGTAGTGCTAAAAAGAAATGAGTTATAAAGCCATGAAAAGATATGAAAGAAAGTTAAATTCATATTACTAAGTGAAAGGAGCCAAGCTGAACAGGCCAAATGCCGTATGATTCAGCAAAAAGATCAGTGGTTGGCAGGGTTTAAAAAGGAGGAAGGGATAAATAGGTGGAGAACAGAAAATTTTCAGAGAAGTAAAACTAATTTGTGTGATACTATAATGGTGGATATGTATCATACATTTGTCCAAAACCATGGAATGTACAACACAAAGAGTGAAACCTAATGTAAGTTATGAACTTTGGGTGATTATGACATGTCAGTGCAGGTTCATCAATTGTAACAAATGTACCACTTTGGTCAGAGACATTGGTCATGGGGAAGGTTATGCTTGTGTCTTTGGTGGCCTGGAATATGAAAACGTCACAGCTTTCCATTTATAAGAGTTCATTTGAAATCTCTTTCAGACTGCTAATTACAAATATGGTGAACTTACTGCCAGAGATTTTTTTCAGATGCATAGCAAATAAATGAAATATCTCTGTACATTTTCCTCAGTTTTGCTGTGAACCTATAACTTCTCTAAAAAAGTCTTAAAAAATGCATATGCCAATGGCTAACATATGTAAACACATATATACAGAGCTGAAAACAGTTATCATAGTCAAATATTTGAGATTTGTTGACTGTGAATAATATAAATGTGGAATTAGAAGAAAGAGAACCACATATAAGCAAATGACCCTTTTAAAGCATGTGATCCTGCTCGTTAGTAATCATGACATAATCAATGTCCTCTGAACATAAACAATACATTATTCATTTCTCTTCCATGAGGAATGGTGGAGGAAGATAAAGAGAAGGGAGCCAAAACTTTCTTCCCGTATGATATAAGACAGATGTATTAATGAAGTATTTAATGAAGTACACAAATAATTTTCTTTTAAATGTTACAGCAAATTGGGGAGGGTAATATAACTGGTAGAATTTTATAAGATGTGAATATGGGATTACTTTAATTCTTGCTTTGATTTAGTTGTTGGACAATGCCCAGAGTAAGTTTTGACTAGGGATGATTAATTTTTATCCAGTGTTTATCTCTTTCTAGATATTGTGTCTGGCTTTCCTCTCATAAAAACTCTGAGATTTAGATACTGTCCTCTCTATTTTATAGAAAAGATATAGAGCTAGGACAAGATTAGGTCACTTATCTAGGGATCAGAGTTGGTTTTTAACTTAGAAAAAAGAGGGTAGATAAAACTAATTAGTACTTATACTAATTGGCTCCACAGTACTGAAAATTATGTGTTCTAAATATGCATACTCTTAGCAACTATGGACTTGAACTGCTGAGAGGTTGGGAGTGTCAGAAGGACTTACTAAGACAGGGGATTGCTAATGGATATTGTTATTTGGATGAGAATTCAAAGCAGTGCTTAATTATTTTAAGGTTAAATAAATCATAGCAATATATAATTTTCTTAATTGATTTATGTGAACTTCTATGTGCAGCTTCTTTTTATAATTTATGTGTATTTATATTCGTCTCATTCATACATAAAATCATAGTCTTGAAGAACCAGGAAAAAAAAATCACACACTTTCTTTGCACAACATTGGGAAGGATTGACTCAGAGTGGAATTAAATTTGAAGCATTTTGTGCTTTTCTGATTAAGTGGCTACTTTGAGGATATTGTTTTTTCTTTATTAGAAAATCTAGTCTCTAGACAGAAAAAGAGAAGTACAAGATGTTTTGAGAACTGGAATGTTTTGGGTTGGCCTATGTGTTCATAGTGGGGAAGGAAACTTTAATAGGAAAAATAGAATTCAGATCAGAACAAGAAGAAAAACATGAGGAATGTATATTTGGCTTTGTCACCATGTATTTGCAAAATACTATACATAAATAAATTCAGATCGCAAAGTCTGTAAGATTTCTCTGAGAGTTCTATTTGGTCGTGTCTACTACAGTGATGAGGCTAGGGAAATTAGTAATGCAGTACGGTATTTTTGTGACCTCAAAAATAACCTTTTTTCTTTCATTTCTTCATTTCCTACACTGGATAAGCTTATGGCAGCTTATCAGCCAAATATTATATTGCAGATGCAAGTGCAGGGCCTCTTTCTTAACGGTGTATCAAATAATGCTTGTGCCCTTGGTGGCCTGGAATATGAAAACGTCACAGCTTTCCATTTATAAGAGATCATTTGAAATCTCTTTCAGACTGCTAATTACAAATACGGTGAATTTGTTGCCATACATTTTCTTCAGATGCATAGCAAGTAGATGACATGCCACTTCTGTTTTCTTTCAGGTCATGGATCACTGCAAAATTAACTTTGTGGGAAAAATACCATTTATTCAACAAACTTACTTATGTAAGTAAAAGTTCAGGTTGCATGGTCTGAAGCAACAGCTGTTTGTTTTCTCTTAGAGTCAGCATAAAGAACTATTTTTTAAGAAGCGGGTCAGGCAATGACCACAGATTTTTGTCAGGTCATAATTTAGCATGATTAATGTTGGAAATAAAAGCTGCTATTACATACTCGAAATACAATAATCGGTATTTTGAAACCACAAAATGGTTAACATTTCCCACATCCTGTATCTTATAGTCCACTCATGTGAAGCAAAGCATGGTGCTTATTAAATATACACTACTAATATTTTGGTTATATCCACACATTACCCACTAGCCATTTGTAAAAAGACAATTAGAGAATATTTTCCAGTGATATGAAGCCAAACAATTTGGTAGATAGAATTGTTTTAATTAGTTAACTAATTAATTAATTATACCCTTTTTACCCAAGCAGATTTAATTATGTAGACATTGCCTTAAGTCATTACCAGAGATATCACATTTGGGGTAAGGGGAGAGATAGAGCATATAATAATTAAATGGTTTTCCAAAGACATACTTTTTAAAATGTAAAGTATATTTCAGGATTGTGGCACTAGGGATACAGGGCACATTGTTTGTGCCCAGCCAAGTTACTGTGAGCATTAGACCCTAGCAGCTGTCAGCTGACTTCTTTTCTGGAGACTGGCTCTTAGCTGAATGCTGAATGGGAGTAAGGTTGTCAGGTAAATTGTATACCTCCCTCCTCAACCTCAGACACTGCCCCCAGCCAATGACTGATTCACAAGGGTTACAGTGGCCCTGTTGCATCAAGTGGCTAACTGTGATGTAATTCCTCCTATTCCGGAGCTTGCTGTGAGATCAGGCCATAGCTATGGTCTCTCTGAGACACATTTTTATTTTGTTCCTTCCTCTGTCCTATTCTATCCTCACTCCCTTTTTCTTAAGAGTATTCTCTCAATAAACCATCTGCAACAAACTCATGTTTCAGTCTTTGCCCCTAGGGAAACTAATCTGAAACAATGGACTTAATCAACTATTATGCAAATAAAAATAAAACTGCTTCCAAGAGTCTGGTTCCGAATGCATATAATGTTTCTTTCTTAAGAAGAATTAGTGGATCTTAAAATAGCCAGGTTGGGTCTACATATAAAACCAGCTCACTGTTATCCTTGGAGTGATTGTTACTAACCCAGCAGTATTACACACTCATTGTGTGTTTTGACATTGTTTTCATCTTTTCACAGAGCAGCAAATATTGAACATGTGTATGTTCTAATTACATCATTAGAATGCTTCTAATGACATCAGAATGGAAGTGAAGTTGAAAACCATAGGGTAAAACATTTTTGAAAGCAGTTGGCACATGTTTTTTGTTCATGATAAGTATTGAAATAACATCCTTTATAAAATTATAATGGTGACAAAAATAGATATTTCTCATCGAAAATCTGATACTTCCCTCTTATTAATCACAAATATTACTATTTAGGGACAGTATTCTACAAACTTAATATAGAAAATCTTATGAATATAAAGAAATTATTTCTACAACATCCTTGACAGTTTTTTTATACATCTTCCATTTGAAATTTCAGTGATATAGAAGGGATCTTGCCACCACTCAATTAAGAGTTTCATGGTTAAGTGTATAGGTTTGGAATCAGATTGGAACTGAGTCCTGATTCTGTACATTTTTACACATGAGACCTTCACTAATTTAAATGTGTTCTTGATCCATCCAAGTGCTGTGCAGATGCTTTCTCCATACCCTGAAGATAGACGGAGAGTTTTGTTGTTGTTTATTGCTTATGAATATTCATGGAGTACAAAGCTGACCATCACCACTTGTGCCCAACCTGTGATGGCCCCATATCCCCCACCCAATTAATCCCCGGCCCACCCCCCCTTCCCCCATCCTACTCTGTAACCCTTGGTATGCTCTCTCCTTCTGCAAGTTCAATGCACCACTGTTGTCTTTCTTTCCTTCCTTCTTTCTCTCTTAGCTACCACTTATGAGTCAGGACATGAAGTATTTTTCTCTAGGTGCTTAATTTATTTCACTCAACATAAGTTTTTCCAAGCTTATCCATGTTGTTGCAAATGGCAGAATTTCATTCTTTTTTATGGCAGAGTAGTTTTCCATGGTGTATATATACCACAGTTTCTTTATCCAGTCATCCACTGATGGACATTTAGGTTGGTTCCATATCTTGGCTATTGTAAATAGAGCTGCAATGATCTTGGGAGTTCAGGTATCCCTTTGACATTATGATTTCTAATCCTTTGGGTATATACCCAGAAGTGGGATTGCTGGATCTTATGGTAGATCTATCTGTAGCTGTTTGAGAAAACTCCATACTGTTCTCCATAGTGGTTGTACTAATTTACAGACCCACCACCAGTGCAGAAGTGTTCCCTTCTCTCCACATCCTTGCCAGCATTTGATATTTTGTCTTTTTGATTAAAGCCAGTCTTACTGGGGTGAGGTGATATCTCAATGTGTTTTTAATTTGCATTTCCCTTATGATTAACGATGTTGAACACTTTTTCATGTACTTGTTGGCCATTTGTATGTCTTCCTTAGAACAACCCACATTAATAATAATGATGATAGGATGATAATTATTATAAGACATAAGATGATCAATTGAAAGTACATACTGCATATCCTACTTACTTATAAAAGAGAAAAACTACTGTGAAGTTACATAAAGAAGGTCATGAATTTCCTGGACATAGGGTTAGAGGAAGGAAGGAGTGGGAAAAGGAATCATAAAAGAACAACAGGAAACACTTCAGGATGAAATATCTGTTCACTATTTTGATTGTGGTGACGATTGAGCAGGGTACATGCATGTCGATTCTCATCAGATGCACTCTTAAATATGTGCAGTTCTTTATATCTATTATAGCTCAATAAGATTTTTATGACTAAAAGTACATATCAGCAGATAAGTAGAGACAGATACAGAAACATAGAACGTGAGAGACTGAAGTGCATCTTCATGAAAATAATAATAATAAAAAATAATAAATAAATAAATAAACAAACAAAAAGTGCTTTCTTTTTTAAATCCTCAGTATGGGGAAAAAAAACAGTACCTGTGTTAGGCTGAAAAAATGAGCTCCAAATATACCTAAGTCCTAATCGTATAAGTTTTTCTTTTTATGACAAAAAGGACTTTAAGTTAGTATGTAAGATAAAATAGGTAAGAATCTTGAGATGGGGAGATTATGCTCTATTATCTGTGTGTGCCCTAAATGTAATCACAAGTGTCCTTATAAGAGACAGACGGAGGGAGATCGGACTATGGAAAATGATAAGGCAATGTGGTGAAGGAAGTAGAGATTGAAGTGATGTACTTTAAAGAAGAAGGAGGGGACCACAAGCCAAGGAATATGGGCAACTATGAGAAGCTGAAAAATGTAAGGAAACAGATTATCCCCTCATAGCCTTCACAAAGAAACAACCCTTCCCACCACTTTATTTAGCCTTAGTGTAACTGATTTTGGACTTCTGATTTCCAAAACTGTAAGAGAATAAAGTTTTGTTTCAAGTCATTAAGTTTGTGGTAATTTGTCACAGTGGTAACAGGAAAATAATACAGTACTCAGCTAATTTTAAGTTAGGTTTAAGTATCATAATGCACATATATCCCAATAACCATGCTTGAGATAGTAAGCACTTTTCCAATATTGGGGGTTGGGGGGAGACTACACTTCATGTTGCATGACGAATTTGGATATTTAGTGCTCTATATTTTGCCTCTAAATACCTTGCCATCAGGACTATACCCTCTGCCACCAATGATACAACAGAGCATCCACAGAATAAATTAATAACTCAAAGGTAAAATGAAATGCTGAGCTATCACTATTGAAAAAAACAACAACAAAAAAACAGAAAGCATACAGATGTATTTTTCTTTATGTTTATATATAAACATATGCATGGCACCATAAAAAAAAGCAAAATAAAAGATAACATTAAAAACTTGTACAAATGTTAGTGCCATTATTCTGGGCATCATGTAAACTTTTCTACTAATCAATCAGGTTTCAGTTAAAGCATGGTGTCACTCTGCGAGGGCCATGGGTGTTGAATTTATCAAGATAAATAAATACATATGCACAAACATATATAAACTGTCAAAAAAAAAAAAAAAAAACAGATGCTATTGATGTTGACTGCCAAACTGGTGAAAAATCAGTGTGTGTGTGTTTTTTTTTTTCTTTCTTTTGTACCTTCTCCCTTACTCAACAAAAGAAAAATGCTAACCAAAGTCTATTGCACAATGATAGTAATTTATATTTATACAGGTAAAATGAAGAAAGTGTTCATACATGCCCCTTTATTTGTCTAGATACACTTATGTCATTCCCCTGAATAATTATCCAAACAGAATGAATCCACTTTTATAGTTCTTCATCTATTTAACAATATCACTATAGATGCATTGGATACCAAGATATGATGACATGAATAAGAGTTTAGAATCTCATAATTTGTAGTAACAAAAAGGTTAGTAACCTACATTTTAGCATTGGAAATTTAAGTTCATAACTTGCAAATATTCTGAGAATCTAGAGAGAGAAAACACATGTGAGGGACAAAAGGAAGAAGCAAAAATCAGTATTTGTTACCTAAAATAAATCTAATATTTATTCCATGATACTTGTGGACTTTTAAATTCCTCAAAAAAAAAAAAAAAAAAAAAGGAAAAAAAAAAACCACACATTAAAACTGAGACATATTATTGCTTTCAATTTTAAATATGCATGAATATATACATTATCTAGGAAAGGTGAAATAGGAAATGTCATTGTGAGCAAGCTACATGTGAACACCCAATTCCTCCTTAACAAATAGAGGAGCATAATTTGCATTCACTGTCAATCTACCTCAGATTGCTTTCAATTTTAAATATGCATGAATATATACATTATCTAGGAAAGGTGAAATAGGAAATGTCATTGTGAGCAAGCTACATGTGAACACCCAATTCCTCCTTAACAAATAGAGGAGCATAATTTGCATTCACTGTCAATCTACCTCAGTAGGTGGTTGTGTCTGTCTCAGCAGTGGCAGTCATGTGAGGAGAGCCATTTAGATGCAACATTTACTTTGGCACAGCTTTGGTTCCACACTTAAGTTTCCCTCCAGATGGACTCTCTCCATGTGCACATAGGTCTGCCTCTTAATTCACTACTGAAATTAGAGATCATTCTGCAAGAGCACTTGGGTAATAAGAGAGCCAGTAGGAGCAGAAGTGGATATCAGTAAGCCCTTTTTCCCCTTCTCACTTGTTTCCTAGTGCCTGGGTATTTTGCAAAGAACCTGCCTTACTTTGCCACCACTTCCTGCAGCTTCAGAATAAATTATCTCTGCACATGCCCATTGTATCAGCACTGGTCCTCTGGCATGTTAAAAATTCCTGATGAGCCATCAAAACGTATGCATGAATTGTTAAGAAGCATTAAATAACCGAGTTTCCTGAGATACAATACTTCAATTAATTAAAGTTCATGTCTTTATTTTAGGCTACTTGAAAAGTAATTTTTGGGGGGAAAATGAAAATATTCTCAGATTTGGGTGCTAAGCTAGCCCCTCAGGGTGTCGAGCTCTGAAAGGAATATGAAGAAATCTAACTCACTAAGACTGCTGTTTGGAAGGATAAGATAAACAAACAGCAATAAATTAACACTATGAAACAATTTATGATTAGATAATAAGCAATTGCTACAAAATAATAAGTTGCTACAAAAATTGCTACTGAGTTTAGGAATATGAGAGATTAGTCTGAATTGGGATCTGTGGTAGGCAGAACGATGGCCACCAAAAAATGCCAATTCCTTGGTTTTTTTTAGCATTCAACTGTGTATATTTCGGTATGTGTCTCTAAAAGATAGGACTCCTTTATAAAAAACATAACTGCAATATATAATCACATTTTAAAAATCAAGAATTCTTTAATATAGTCAAATATTGAACATGTTTACATTTTCCTAATTCTCTCCCCCTCCCTCTTTCTTTCATACAATTGATTTGTTCACCTCAGGATCCAAACAAGTTCTGCTTGTTGCATTGGTGGTGATAGAGTTTGGATGTGTTTTCCCCACCAAAACTCATGTGGAACTCTGATCCCCAATGTGGCAGTGTTGGGAGCTGTTTGAGCCATGGGGGTGGATCCCTCATGAATGGATTAATGCTCTCCCTGGGGGCGGGGGTGCTGAGTGAGATCTCACTCTATTAGTTCCCATGAGAGCTGGTTGTTTAAAAGACCCTGACACCTCCTCTCTCTCTCTCTTGCATCCTCTCACCATGTGATCTGCTTGTACCTGCCGGCTGCCTGCTGCTTTCTGCCATTTGTAGAACCAGCCTGAGGCCAGTGTTAGATGCAGCTGACACAGAATCATAACCCAAATAAACCTCTGTTCTTTATAAATTACCTAGTCTCAGGTATTTCTGTTACAGCCACACAAAACTAATACAGGTGGTTATGTCAGCTGTCTCTTAAATTTCTTTTAATCTATAGTTTCTCCCATCATCTAATACCCCCCTCTCCTTTACCTCACAAAACTTCCCAAGGTCTGTATTTGCTGGCTTCTTTCCAGTAGTATCATTTAACATGTTCCACTGTCCCCTATATTTCCTGATGATTGATTGCTTAATCCTGAGGCTTGGTCTCGCTCAAGTTAGATTTGGCTCCAGAGGTATACGTTCTACTGCAGGAGGCCCATTATGCCTGATCTTCTCTCTGTGATGTTAGCAGACATGATTATCATTTGCTAGGTCCATTATTTCAACAGTGGTTTGAAAAATACCATATTCTAATTATTTTATTCTCTCTTTATTTAGTAGCTGGGATACTTCAATAGACAGAAATGTTTTCTCCTCAGCTATTTATGGTTACCCTGAGGACCAATTCATATAGAAAAGACAGGATAAATGCTTGGCTCTTCTCTTTTACTTGTAGGTTTGGGAAAATTTTTCCCTATCATCTTCCAAAGAGACTGAGAATCTCTTTTTTATTTCTCTTTCTCTTTTGCAATTTTATTCTACCAGTGGGGTTTGTTCTTTCTTGTGTATTTGTGGTAGTGATTGTCATTTTTTTGATTCCATGTGCAGGACTCCCTTGAAGATTTCTTGCAGGGCTGGTCATATGGTGGTAAACTCCTACAGTTTTCGTTTGTCTGGAAAATAGACTATTTCTCCATTTCTGATGGATAGCCTTGTTGGGTATAGCATTCTTGGCTAGTAGTTTTTTTTTTTTTTTTCTTTTAGAATTTTGAATATATCATCCCATTTTCTGTAGAGTTTCTGTTGAGAAGTCTGCTGTTAGTCTGATAGGGCTCCCTTGTAGATGACTTGATGCTTTTCTCTTGGTTCTTTTGTCTTTGAGCTTTGTCAGTTTGATTAAATGTGTCTTGGAGAGGATTTTTGGGGTTGAATCTTCTTGGAGATCTTTGTGCCTCCTGGATCTGAAGGTCCACTTCTCTCCCTATACCTGAGAAATTTTCTGCTTTATTTCATTGAATAGGTTTTCCATGCCTTTTTCTTCCTCCTCCCTGGAATACCCATGATTCAAACGCTTATGTGCTTCAGGTTGTCTGCTAACTCTTTTAGATTTTCTTCACTTATTTTTTTTTCCCTTTTTTTGGTCTACGTGGGTTATTTTGAAAAGACTGTCTTCAAGATCAGAAATTCTTTCTTCTGCTTCTTCTACCCTGCTTCCGAAGCTCTTGGTTGTGTTTTTTCTATTTCTGTGAAGAATGCCATTGGTATTTTGATGGGAATTATGTTGAACCCATGGATTGCTTTGGGTACTATGAACATTTTCCCAATGTTAATTCTTCCAATCCAAGACTGAGAAATGTCTGGCCATGTTTTTGTGTCCTCTTTAATTTCTTTCAACAGTGATTTTTAGTCCTCATTGTAGAGATCTTTCACCTCCTTTGTTAAAAGACTATATGAATACAACCCCAAAAGCCGAGGCAACAAAAGGAAAAATAAACAAATGAGATTGTATCAAACGAAAAAGATTCTGCACAGCAAAAGAAACAATTAATAGAGCAAAAAGACAATCTACAGAGGAAGAGAATAATTTGCAAATTATGCATCTGACAAAGGATTAATATCCAGAATATACAGAGAACTCAAACAAATTAATAGTAAAAAACCAAACAACCCGATTAAAAAGTGAGCAAAGGAGCTGAATAGGTATTTCACAAAGGAAGATACATGAATGGCCAACAGACATGAAAAAATGCTTAATATCACTCAAGGTCCGGGAAATGCAAGTCAAAACCACATTGAGACATCATCTCACCCCAATTAGACTTGTTATTATCAAAAAGACAAAATAACAAGTGCTGGTGAGGGTCCAGTCCCACACTGTTGGTGGGACTATAAATTGTTGCAGCCGTTATTGAAAACGGTGTGGAGTTTCCTTGAACAACAGATAGAACTGCAATATGATCCAGCAATTCTACTCCTGGGTATATGCCCAAAGAATGGGAATCATTATGTCAAAGGGGTACCTGTACTCTTATATTTATTACAACTTTATTTATAATAGGCAAGAGTTGGAATCAACCAAATTTCTATCATTAGATGAATGGAAGAGGAAAATGTGATGTATTTACATAGTGGAATACTACCCTGCCATAAAGAGAATGAAATACTACTGTTCATAGCAACATGGATGAACTTAGAGAAACTTATGTCAAGTGACAAAAGCCAGGCACAAAAAGAGAAATGTCACATGTCCTCACTGATAAGTGGGAGCTAGAAAAATTAAACAAATAAATAAAAAAAGAAAGATACAACAATATCAATAACACATTGAACTTTCAAAAACAGAGAACAGAGCTGAAGTTACCATACGTGGAAACAGAAGAGGGAAGTAAGGGTCATGAAATCGATCACATTGTATAATGTTGAATATACTAATTACCCTGATTTGAACGTCACATACTGCACAGAGTTATTGATATTCAATTTTGTACCCCATACATACAATCGACTATGTTCCAATTTTTTAAAAAAAGGAAAGAAAAGATAGGAAGGTGGGGAAAGCGGTCACAGCTCAGAAATGCAGGCAGTCCTTAGAAGCTGGAAATGACAAGAAAATGGATTCTTCCATAGACTGTCCAAAAGGAACACAGACTATGGACATCTTGATTTTAGTCTGGAGAGACCTTTTCAATCTTCTGACCTTCAGAATGGTAAGAAAATAACTTTTTGTTGTTTAACCCACTACATTTTTGGTATGGATTTGATAGAGCAGCAATGAGAAATTAATACAGGGCCCTGAAATAAGCACAAAGTATGAAGTATGGATGTCCAATACATATTTGGTTACAATAAGAACTTTAGCTAATTATAGGTTTTGTGTAGGGGTATCCTAAAAAATAAGGTATGAAAGTGCAAATTTAATTACTTGACAGTTAAAGTAAGAAACTTAGATATTTCTCAGGTGGTGTGGGGAAGTAGAATGGGCTTTCAAGTTTTCCTACTTATACCACCCTTCTGGATGCTTTTAACTGCGATCAGCTTGCTGTCATATCCCTTCTTTTTATGCTTAGTGTTACTCATATGATCTCTCCTGACCCGCATGCACCAATATTTTAACTTAAGTGTTTTTTTTTCCCTGATCCTCCATTAAAAATATTTTATTTCCCTCATCTGGAGGATGTAGGGAATAAAGTAGGCTTTAAAAAAACTTTATATGCCTTAATTATTATGTGTATGTGACAGTAATTTAAATATGTCACACACTTTCCTTTATATGGGAAGACAGGAGATTATGTGGGTAATAATGGAGGCTCTTTGAGAGTATTAAAGGTTAAAAACAAGTATCCCAGTAAGTTTTGTATAGATTTCCTGGCATTTGTATAAATAACACACACACACACAGAAATTTTACAATTAATATCTATATAGCAATTTATAAGATAAAAACTTTTTATATTTGTTCTCTCAATCCTTAAGGCAACCTAAAAAGGTATATTTTGTTATGATCATCTCCATAGATGGGTCACAGTTCATACTGCTGCCAAGGACCTGAGCAGCATTCAAGTCTGAATCTCCTGTCTCTAAATCCTTTACTCTTATGAGCTCTTCTATAATTTCTGCAATGAGACTCCAGAAGCAGTTTACTTCCGGTGTGTGCATGTGTGTTCCTGTGTGTGTGATTGTGTGTGTGGTGCATGTGCACACATGCACAAGTGCACAACCTGGGCAAGGAAGAGATGAATATTCCGAGTGGGAACAGGACTATTTCTATGGATTCCAGGTTAGTCATCACTTCTAAATACAGTCATCTCCTGCTGGGGTACTTGATGAAGTGCCAGGATTTTATAAATAAAATCAGTATATTTTCTTGAAGAGTCATTTTTATTGAAATACTTGATCTAAAATATAAAGCTAATTTACCTGCCAATGTGTACTTTCTTTTCCAGAAATATATATGAAATATAACACAAAATTCGTGTGATTTGTTTTCATTATAAAACATAAAGTTTTAAAAAAATTCCACTCACAACAGGCTATTTCACTTTATATCCCCAAACCAAACAGAGATGAAGTTTACTATTCTTCAGATCATTGATTTTTTCTGTAGAAAAGTTGCAAATGTATTTATATTTTATATTTTATAATGTATTTTTCACCTACTTTTTTAAATTTAATACTCGTAATTAAATGAGTCAGTACATGTAAAGAGCTGAGTATAATGATTGGTATATAGTGATGAAA
>NW_007726150.1:1410394-1411272 GCF_000696425.1 Galeopterus variegatus
AGCTTTTTCTCATTTTATTATTAAAATCATATTTTAGAAATGTTGAATTTCACACTTCTCAGCAGTCTGGGTAATAATGTAGGCTATGAATCACTGCTATGCAAAACAGTTTTTCTAAGCTAATTTCCTTCTTAGAATCCATTCAGTAAATAGATTAGTGGCCTGTTCTGCCTTGAAATAAGTATATGACTATATTGCTTAGCCTAAATTGTTTTGATAACAAATCTACAGAACCAGAACACAGTTAAATTGTTTTGTTTTTTTTTTTTCAACTATCAGACTCTTGAATCTTGGGATATCAACTACCTCCCTGTCTTTTCCTAAACTATTTGAGCATGATCACAAGAAATTCATCATTATTTCTTCAGAAAGTGGTAGCTTAAGCTGTGCAGTAGACGTGTGCCTTATTCATTTAGCAGCACATGTCTCCGAGATATGGATGCTCTCTTCTGGTTACTCTTAGAAATACCACTCAGAACCTGCAACATAACATTTAGTAGTCAGAGCCTCTGAGCAGCATGTAAGCTATTGATCTCTATGGATCACACTGAAATCACAAAACTAAAATAAAATTATATATCTTTTTAAATATATGAATCTGAAAATAGTTATTGAATAGCACATCTGTTGCTGGCTCTTTTGGGAGTGCCATGAGCTTCATTACATATTATTTCAACAAACGTGTGTGCATTGAAATATTAAGGTATCTTATAAATCATTCGTAAAGGTTTGTATGAAGAAAACTCACATGGATATGTTCCTCAGTATATGAATATGTTAATCTTCTGACTTGGAGAAGAAAGAGAATTGAAAAACATTAAGTTTACACCTCTTTTTGAGATTCTCTGATATGGTATATGTGATAAAACTTATTAGTA
>NW_007726151.1:0-11723 GCF_000696425.1 Galeopterus variegatus
TTTGTTGCTCTTAGAAATGCAGTCACTTCTCTGGTAACACAGCACACAGCACTCAGGATCGTGCTGTGTCCCGACACGGGTGCTCCATTCCCGCCGCCATTTTCCCTCCCGAAAGCTGTTTTTAACATGTTTGCTAACTTCCAGTCTTTTAAATATAAAATCTATCATATCACATAATTTGCTATGTACATCTCAATAATGTCATATTTTATTGATTCTAAGTTGTGATCTACTCAAACACTTACCATTTAATAATTTGTAGTGATTCACTATTTTTAAAAACTTATAGTCCTTATTCACGTCACTTGTAAGTCATATCTAGTTTTCAGAAACAGTAAATACAAAAAGCATGTGAACACATAGTAACTTAAAATGATAGAAATAACAAAATCAAAGATTATAAATAAGAAAACTTTTTTTTCTGATGTTATTGTCATCAAATTGTGTATTCATTTTGTGCCAGGTGGATTCATTGGTATGTAGTCATGAAAATTGTTTTTGATTTAAAAGTTCCATTGGGTATTAACGCCTAGAAAAGAACAGGAGGAAGCAGCATTGGAAAGGAAGAGGCATCAGACAATTACACAGACCTGATGAAATCTCTGGCAGCTCACAGAAGGAGCTCCAAAGCAAGGGTTGTCTTTTAGATGCGTTTTGCCTTGTTGTAGACATGACTAGGCCTTTGTGACACCACCTTGCTTAGTCATTGGCTGGGGACTATCCGGGGAAGAGTGTGGCATTTGCTCAAAAGATGAGGCTGACCATCATAAAGCTAAAAGCTAAAGACTGCCTGCTGGCTGCACTTCCAGAATGTGGACAATGAAGGAGGATCTAGAAGAGGTTGTGAGTGTTGCCTCTCCATGCCTCCACACACATCTATCACGAAATCAATATTTTTAGCACACACAAATCACATTGTGGAATTTTTATATTCTATTTAGTTACAAATACCCAAGGAATTCATCACAGTATTGTATATTGTATATCACACACACACACACACATACACACACACACACACACACACACAATCCAGAACTATAGACTGTTATTTCCATCTCCTTCTAATACACTTTTCCTGGTCCTTCTCTCATTTTTCTACTTCCCATTTTGCAAAGCCTTGGCTGCTAAATATTCCTCCTCTATTATTAGTCAGACATATAGGCCAACATCTAAGTGACTTCGTGAAAAAGTCTTTATGTTCTACTAACAATATATAGCTATGGCATGAGCAGGGCTGTTTTCCACATATGTCATTAGAGACTCTACCATCTTGTGATAGATACATCTTAACATGTGGCTTCCAGGCAGAGATAGGGGTCTTCCATCTCAACTAAGATGACAAACATTACTTCAGCTCACATTTACCTCTTAAATCTAATCACAACCTGTTTCACCTAACTGTAAGGGTCTAGGATTCGTACTTTTCTGTGTAAGTCAAGGAATAAGAATTGGAAAAAGTACTATTAGACATTTCTAGTTTAACTTACGGCAATATTATAACTCATTTCAATTTCATTATAATTATTGAGTAGTGTCTTCCAGAGGTTTCATGTCCCAGAAGATATGACATTGATTCCACACACCTGGCCTCCTTTTGAAACTTATGCATAGTTCATCAACTTGAAACACATCATTGAAATTAGCTCTCACATTTTTATTTTGTTGACCAAGACTTCCTGCCCTTAGTACGTTTCCTACTATTTAAGAACTATCTCACCTTACAATTTCTTCAATTAACACAGAGAAGCGAAAAATTTCTAAATAAAGTGTGTTTATTAATAGGTGTCCATACTCCATAATTACTTATTAAAGTGAGTTATTAAAGTTAAAAAACACAATATTACCACACATTTTCACAAGATAGTTAAAATAATTTTTCCTATCATTTAAACTAATTTTTCTTCTATTTTAACATAGTCATAATTGATAATACTATAATTACTGGTATTCCTCCCACATATAATTTAGTATTGCCTAATAGTATCCTTGTTAAAACTAGATTTAATGTACAGTCATATTTTTATTTTAAAACCCTTAAATGAAGCCCTTTTGTGTCTGCCCAATCTCAACTTACTAACTACAACTATTACTTTTGGTATTGACAAATCCTTGAGTGTAATACTTACATGATTCAAGTTGTTCAATTCAAAATATAGTCACTTGGATCATAGTGTGATATGTTACAGGACACTTCTGTTATATTAATTCACAAGCAATTAAAAATTGGTCTTAATTCAGTAGCTGTAATGGAGTCATACCTTTATCACTAATCCTGTGACCTATAAAATTCATTGTGGTGAAAGGAAATATTTTCTATTGTTATTACCAATGTTTTTACTGAAATTACCAATTTCTAATATATAAGGTATATTTTTAACTTTATTAATGGATAAGTGAGCAGGAAAACTGGCAATATGTTAATGTGGCCTTTCTTCCATACTTATTGCCTTAAACCATGGGCTGAATTCTATTTTACTGCATTATCTTTTGTGGCCTGGTTGACTGCCTTTAACAAAAGATGAGCAATAAATTAAGAAGAGACAGCTAAGTCTCTCTGAACTGTAGAACTAGTAAAACATTTATAATTCCTTCAGCAAAAATACAATGAATTTGTTACTTAATTCTGGCAAGCAAATCTTTTCAGTTTAAAGATAAAGAGCTGGACCTATTACCTCCTAACATGGAAACACCAATAACTAAAACTCCAGCGACCAAAGAAAACAATAATTAAACATCTTAAATTCTCATTCATTCATTCCAACAGTCTTGGAAGCCACGGGAATCTTTCTTTATTTGAATACTTTGTTTTCACATATTGGAGAATTGAAAATAATACATTATGAGGTCAGACAGAAGTGGTTTCAAGTATGAGATCCCCGAGTTGTGCTATTTAGCAAAATTAATCTTTTTCCTTTATTTATTTTTTTATTTTCTAAATATTCATACCTTTTAATGTGTAGTGTAGATAAGATCTAATATGTGGAGTTTTTGTGAGCATTAATTTGGGCATTTTTTTAAATAAAAAGAAAAGGCATGGTATCTGTCAAAATCAGTTCTGGTTAAACTTCCCCTGCCCGTCCCTGTATCTTACATTGGGATTTGAGATTTATGCTTAAATTCTTAATTTTGTAGAAACTAAATTAGTAAAGCATTCTAGAGAAAGAAAAGACGTGGAACAGATCTTTGGACATACAATAAATATAGACAAAAGTTGGCAGAATTGTCTAACACAAAAAGAAATATACAGAAAGAAGCTTTACAAATCCAGCGCTCATAAAAAGAACTGAATGTTGAAGTCTCATAATTTGAGCTATCCTAATTATTATCCAGATTTATTTGTGTTTACTAGAAATGCCACTATACACAAATAGCATTATATGCTCATAACACTAAAATTTTGTCAAAATATAAAACCTTTTGGCTTTTTAGGTAGAAGTATCCATTTACATAATTCACAAATTCTACAAATATTCATTGAACATTATTGTTTTAGGTAAACAAAATAAATGTTGCAATCAGGTGTTAGGAGGTTGAACAATGTGGTTGCTAAAATATCAGCTTTGGTTAATGATTTCATGGAGAGCAAAAAAAAAATCACTTATCATTTCCTTTGGCAATTTATTTTATCTAAAAGTGTATTTCTACACCATGGCCACATGCTTACATTCGGCATATTGATTTTATGAGCAATCAGCAAATTGCAAAGCCTTTTTAATGCAGACATTTATGAAGTATGCCTTCAAGTTTCTATCACCCATGTATCTTGTAGGGTATAATAAGTAATTGCAATTGTAACCTGACTTATTTAAAAAGTGTTCAATTGTGTTTGCTCTATGGTTTTTGGAAATGAAGTTAAACACTTCAGAAATATTTTCATTATAACTGTTTAAATAAAATAGTTAAAGCAATTATCCAGATAACACATTTATTAAAAAGTGTTATTCTTCAACATCAAGTAGCTGAAATATTTCCTCATTTACAAAAGATATTACATTACAAGGACCTTATTTTATCTGCATTAGAAAATATCATAACATAGAGTTTGAGAGCACAGAGGTCTTTATTTCAGACATTTTGGGGGGTGGGGGCTAGTGGCTGGACTGTCTGGAGATCTGAACCTTTGACTTTGGTGTTACAACATCGCACTAACCAACTGAAGTAAACTGAGGCACTCACACTTACCTGGCTGTGTCCCACTCAGCTGTGGCCATTAGGCATCCATGCTGTGCCACACTGTGCTGTAACCAAGATCCCCGCCCAGCTGCAGCTGCACCTTTGCTTTGTCTCACACTGTGTTTGCCACACACTGCTGAAATAGAACTTTTCAGCCTGCTTCTCACCCGCTGTAGTTTTCCACCCTGAGAAAAAGTCATAACCACATAAAATCATAGGATCACCCCATCGCCCAGTTACAAAAACCCGGAAATGCTATGATATAAAAATAACAGCCCTGCTGCATTTGGAGCTCAACTTTTGGACAAGAGTCTATTGAGCCAAATGCTGGCATATCAATAAACTCTGTTTCCTGCCTCAAGCTTCAGTGTTTCCTGTCTCTCTCTGCGAGTTCTCAGTAGCCCACTGCAACAAAATAGCAAGCCCTGAGCGCACTGTTTTTAATTTGGTTTGATAAAACAGAATTCGATTTCTTATGGCATGATTTTGGGCATATTACTTAAATTTTCTGAGTTACAGTATTTTGTCTTTAAAATTCAAATAATGAAAGGGTTTTTGTGAGAATCAAATTATATAATTCATTTAAAATGCATAGCACATTATGTGAAACATGGTAAGGATTTGATAGGCAATAACTATTGATGATTACTTATTATCAATTATTTATGTTATAAATTATTATTTTATATTATCAATTTAGTTTTCAACCCATTTGAAGGCACACAATACTACATTAGTGTTAGAAATGATTTCTGTAAATGAGAAAAGATGATGACCGTCATTCTACTAAATTTTTTTAATTCCATAGGCCTGTTAACCTCAAATGAGACAGAATTACCTTTTCATTTGTTCATTTTATTTTCTTAGTAGCAGACTTCATTAGATATAGCAGTGGGTGCCTTGTTAGGGCAGGATTTTGAAGGACTATATTCATCTTTTCACATACAAAGGACAGAAAAATAGAGCTTCTCATTTATTTTGTCATTTGTTTATAGTGCTTCCTATATTACAATTTTTTTTTACTTAAGAAAAATGTATTAAACAGCGATGCAAAATCCTTATAATAATACTCACAGGCCCATGACCTCCAGTTCTGCATTGCTAAAATGCGTGGTCCTCTTTATAAATCTTGTCTCTCCTCTTATGACCCTGATATTCATTGGAAATTCTGTTGGTTTTCTCCAAAGAAATTCTTGAGAACCCCTAGCCTAGGTCACTCAACCTGACAACAATCCTATCTGTACAGCATTTAGCAGAACTGCATCAGTGATATTTCTCTGTCCACTGAAGCAATTGGCACTAGAATCAAAAGAGGATTGTGATTAGATAATATAAAATAGTCAGTTCATCTCAAAATATTTAACGTTGTGATAGAATGGCAAGAGCTCTAACAGTCAGAATTTCCCTTCTCTGCTCGGTAAGTGTGGACTCAGGAATTTTCATATTCTGAGTGTGAAATTTTAGATCCAGGAGAAGAGTTTCTAATTAAATGACTTACTGAAATGAAAGGAAGAAGGGGCATTTAAATCAATGGGAAAAAGATAACTACTACAGGGGCTTATTTTTACTTAATTTAAAATTTATTTTGAAAATTTTGTGAATAATATGATACAGTTTAAAATGCTTAATTACAACAGTATCACAGATCATTGTGAAACAATACTTATTCATTTAGCCAGGGTCGAAAATGATAAATTTGAGTTTTTGAATAAGTTAACATGGAAAATATATTAAATATTCAGATATGCATGTTAAATTGAGCATACAACTCCCATATCTGATGATCAAGGAAAAGTTCTAGACAGAAGAAATGAATTCAATAATTTTATTGACTTATCGAAGTCATTTGAGTAAATGACTTGGCTGTAAAAGAAAGTCCGTATAAAGTAAACTCAAACCAATTCAATTATAAGGAATTTTTTCTTGCATAACAAGAAATCAAATCAGAAATTAGAGATGCTACAGATGCTATATATTAGGGCTCTACTTTGCCTTGGTTAAGTAGAAAAGAAATAGCAAGATTCTGTTAGGAATAGAGGGGCAACATACTTGGTAGACAACTCATAATGCTCACTATAGGTGAGGAAATTTAAGCTTTGTTGAAGACACCTGGGCAGTACCAAAATGAGAGAATATGCAGAGAAGGAATTCCTTGGGAATTACTGACAAGAAATTGTCAGAAAAGTGTGTCATAAGAGTAAGGGTAGGGGGCAGGTAACAAGAGAGGTATTCTGGAGAAAAGATATTTGATGAGAGGATGACATGTGAAGTTCTGAAGACTTGGAGTCTGAACAGAAATAATAATTTTTCAGTATTTCAAAATACCTATCTATGCTGACATTTTTTAATCACATAATTTTTCCAAGTTTACAATCCTTACCAAAATCCAGTGTTTCCAAACATAGCAAATCATTAAAATGATGCAGAGAACTTCTTAGGGTGTTGATCCTTAAGCTCTGGAGATTATGGTTTAGCAGCTGTGGGTAGGACTCAGGAACCAGTAACTATAATGCAATCCCAAGGTTTAAATTGATTAGTCAAGTTTTTAAAACATTGCCCTACATCATGGAGAGTTATTTATTGTATAGTGATCTATAAATATTTTTGACCAATGAAAAAGATGAAGGTAAACATAGCATGAACCAATATAATAATGTAATATTCTTTAGGGACATGATATTTCTACGTATTTAATATATCAACTCTGAATTCTATAACCCATTTTGATGACTTGACTAAAGTTAAGTAGGTTGAAGATATCCAATTCAATATGCTACTGCATTTTAAAAGAGAAAAAAGGGTCCACAAATGTTGAACTTCCTTAAAAACTTACTGAAAATAAAATTATTCTTATTTATTTATTTTTTTAAAACTTTGCATGATACCAAGATGTAGTTCCGCCTTTTCCATCAAAGTGGAAAGAATGGTGCTGGAAATTATACAGCAATAGTAAACTAAAATCAAGGAAAGCACAGTAGAAATGCAAAGGGGATGGCTGTTCAATAAGGACAGGATGAAAAGATTGGGACACTACTGTCTGAAACAAAGCATTGTAGAAATGTAGTAGGAACACGTACAATATAAGAACTAAGAGACCGTACTGTAAAACATGATAGAGGTTAGTTTAAAACCCCAAACTGGAAGCAGTCCATTATGGAATAGATATTAAACTCAAGAAAACCATTTACTTGGGAGAATGGTATACATTGAAGTTATAATTACATGAAGAAAGATTTAAACACACTCAAGGGTCAAAAATCTACAGTGTGAACTACACTGTTAATAGGGAGTAAATACCCTCATCTCTGCCTAAATCCAGGCACTCTACTTGTCCCAGATCCCATTTCCTTACTTCTGCAAGGTCAGGAGCATTCCAGTATTTCTCCCTCCTCTTTCCTACATCTTTTATTCTTTATGTATTTCATTTCCATCAATATGTATCCACATTATTATTTTGCATATTTAAAAAAACACTTTTCTAAAAATTAACTTCCTTGAGGCTATTATTCCATTTCCTCAATAGAAAATTCCTTGAAAGAGTTGTCTAACTTTACTGTCATTATTGGTCTCCTTTTATTATTTCAATTTTTAAAATAAACATTTTAATTGGAATATAAAATACGTACAAAAACCGCATAGGTCATGAGTGTTCCACCCAATGTATTTTAACAAAGTGAATATACATGTGTAACCAAATTAAGAAAATCAAAACAAAACAATCCTCTTTTCACTCTTAAAAGCCCCATTCATGCAAGATCCCAGGCATTCCTTCCTTTCCTTAAAGTGATTTCTTATTCCACTGATAAACTTTCTTTTTTAAACATCATATACATGGATTATTACAGCAATTAGGTTTTTTTCTTAATTTAGTCATTTTAGAGGAATGTGGTGATATCTCATATATATGTCCATATGACATGTCTAGCAAGTTGTCATAATTTTATTGGCCATCTGAATATCTTCTTTTGTGAGAAACTCAATTACTGTACGTCTTTTGCACATTTCTAAAGAAATCTTTCCTTTTTTATTAATTTATATGCTCTTCTATATATTCTAAATACAAGTCTTTTATCAATTGTATGATTGCAGATATATTTTCTAACTTGTGACTTGTCTTTTTACTCTCTTAGCATCTTTAGATAAAGATCTTAAATTTAATCATGCCTTTTTACCAAATATTTAGAGTTCTCTTTTTATAAAAAAAAAAAAAAACTTTTACTACCTAATGATCATAATGACATTTACATATGACATCTTCAAGAATATTTATTGTTTAACCTGTCACATGTCAATCTATAATCCACCTGGAAGAGATATTTTTGTGGATTTTAGAAGAGCGGCTCCAGATTTTTTTTCTTATGAGTGTTCAACTCAGTTTCATTTATTGAAATGACTGTCTTTCCCTCACTGCTCTGTGGAAACAACTTTGCCATAAATCCAAGGTTCATATATACATGAGTCTGTTTGTGAACTCTCCATTCTGGTGTGACTCTGTATAGACTTGTGACATTACCACAGTATTATAATGACTAAAACTTTATAAGAAATCTTAATATCTGGTAGCTAAATTTGTCTTATTTCATCTTTTTATTCAGTATTTATCTTTGGAGTCTTGGCCCATTACATTTACACATAAATTTTAGATTCAAATGTTTAATTTCTTTAAAAAATCTGTAATTGTGATTAAGATTATATTAATCAATAAGTCACTTGAAAGAGAATTGATATCTTTAAAAATTCAGTTTTCAGTGTATGAACACAAACTAGACCTTTGATTTTTCTCAATAATGTTATGTAGTTTTCTGGGTAGAAATTGTGCACAATTTTCATTATATCACTTTCTATGAAATTTGTGGGTTTTTATAGTATATTTTGCTTTTAAATGAATTTATTTTCTAACTTGCTAGAAAATTAAAGTACAATTTCTTATAATTTATGGTATGTAATGTAAATTCACTTATTATTTGTAAATTCTTTGGGGTTTTCTATATACTCAACAACACCTGTAGGAACCAGAGTATCATTATTTCAGACTTGCATTTCTCTTTCTTGCCTTATTTCTCTGAATATATCTTCAAAGCAATGTTAAATGTTAATGAGCATCCTTGTCTTGTCCTTGTTCACAGAAAGAATACTTTAAATATTGTGCCCTTATCCATAAATTTTGCAGTGTTTTCTTTTCATAGATATTTCATATAAGATTAAAGAAGTTCCTTAATTTGCTAATGATTTTTGTCATAAATATATTAAATATTGTTATTTTTATGAATTTGACAAGATGAGCAAGTAATTTTTCACCATTTTTTGTTGTTTTGGTAAAATAACATTGTTTTTAGTTTTACGTATTTTAGGTTGACTTACATCAAAAACTTGGTAGTGGATGCTTTAAAATTTTTTATATATTAATAAATATATGTTTCTACATTTTTAAATGATGTTTTCATTTATTTTTATGATATGAATTGGTCTGTTATTTTTTCTTTATTTTAACTACCTGGTCATATATTGGTAACATAATTTTATTGTTTTTATACAAAAAAAAACTGAGAGGTTTTCAATTTTTTTAGACCCTGAAGTATTTTATTGCATCTTTTAAAATTTTATTTATTTTTAACTTAACATATATATTATACAAATGTATAATACAGTACATATAATATATAATATATATTTTAATGAATGTAACTATGTTTTATTACTTTAAGAAAAATGTGACAAATAGGTGTTATTTGAAATTATACATTATCCAGTATTATTTACTTTTCTTTTACATAAATGATATTATTTTAAAAAGCAACAATAGGAATAGTTGCTAGAGGGAATAAGTAATAATTGAAAGTTAAACAAACCATATGAATAAAAAAATATAACAGTATTTTATAATGTTGCTTCATGTTCTCTGATACAAGCAATTTACTTTAACTCTTTTTAAAACTTTGTATTGAATATCCAAATTTAGTAGGCTATATTATTGTGTACTCTTTTTTAATGACTTTATTTTTATTTATTTATTCTGTGAAACATAGTTGATTGTACTTATTTGTGGTGTACAGAGTTTAATATCAATACCTGTGTGCAATGTGTGATGCTCAAATAAGGATAATTACTATATTCATCATTATACAATGTAATTGTTTTTTATAGCACGTTAACAATTCGTCCCTTTCACCCCAACCCCTTTTCCCAATTCTGGTTACCTCAGTTCTGTTGTCTCCTTTTGAAAGTTCAACAGATTACTGTATGTCTCCTTTTTAAAATTTATTTGTTTATTTTTATTTTTCTTAGCTCTCACTTATGAGTGAGGACATGTGGTATTTCTCTGTGCCTGGCTTATTTCACTTAACATAATTTTCAATACGTTCATCCATGTTGCTGCAAGTGGCATATTTCATTCTTTTTTATGGAAAAATAGCATTCCACTGTGTAAATATACCACATTTCCTTACCCAGTTGTCTGATGATATACATTTACGTTGGTTCCAATTCTCAACTATTGTAAATTAAGCCAAATAAACATGGGTGTGTAGGTATCCCTTTGACATTATGATTTCCTTTCTGGCTTTATACCCACCAGTGGAATTGCTGGATCATATACCAGATCTATCTATAGTTATTTGAGGACAATCCATACTGTTTTTGATAATGGCTACACCAATTTACAGTCCCACCAATAGCAGAGGAGGGTTCCCCTTTCTCTGCATCCTTGACAACGTTTGTTATTCTCTGTTTCTTTTTGATAATAGCCAGTCTAATTGGGGTGAGATGATATCTGAGTGTGGTTTTGATTTGCAATTCCCGGATGTTGAGTGATGTTGAGCATTTTCTCATGTGTCTTTTGGCCATTCGTATATCTTCTTTTGAGCAATGCCTATTCAGCTCCTTTGCCCATTTGTTCATTAGGTTATTAATTTTTTTATAGTTAAATTTTGTGAGTTCCCTGTATATTCTGGATATTGATCCTTTGTTGTATGAGTAGTTTGCAAATATTTTCTCCCACTCTCTAAGTAGTCTTTTAGCTCTTTTAATTGTTTCTTTTGCTGTGGAGAAGGTTATTAGTTTAATATAATCTCATTTATTTATTTTTCCTTCTGCTGCCTGTGCTTTTGGGGTCATATTCATAAAGTCTTTGCCCAAACCTACTTCTTGAAGTGATTTCCCTATATTTTCTTTTAGGAGTTTTAGAGTTTCAGGTTTTATAATTAAGGCATTAATCAATTTTGATTTGGTTTTTGTACATATATGACCCTCCTTCTGTCAATGGCATTGAGTATTCAGTGGTCTGCCTGCAGCTGCTTCTGTGGTAGCAGGCCATTCTTGCAGTGGCAGTGGCTTTGGTGGTGGCTTTGGTAGGCTGTGAAAAGGTGCACAGATGAAGGAAGCACGCGAGACCTGGGCTGACAGTTCACCAGAGAAGTTCCACTTTATTCAAGGACTGCGCATATATTTATAGGGAGCTGCGTTCAGGGTTTGGATAGGGGGTGGATGGGGCGATAGCTGATTGGACGGGGCTGGGCGGGGGGTGAGCCCTCACCTGTGACTGGTTGAGG
>NW_007726151.1:11955-27098 GCF_000696425.1 Galeopterus variegatus
GGGGGGTGGGGGGGGGTGGGGGGGTTGGGGGGTGGGGGGGGGCGGGGGGGGGGGGGAGCCCTCCCCGGTGCCTGGTTGAGGTTTGGGGGGGGGGGGGGGGCTTTTACTGCGGAGAACCCGGAAGGGCGCCATATTGCCAGGGAGTGCCTTCCCCCTGCCCCTCCGCTTGAGTGCCCACGGTATCCTTACAGGCTGCCTGTGTGGCAGTGGTGGCTTCAGCACTGGAGGATTGATCACACAATGATTGTGGTGCTTGGTAGCACTAGTGGTGGTGGTGACAGCAGCAGTAGCAGTTGGAGCAGCAGTTCATCTGGCTGCAGTATCTGCAGTGGTGGCCAGTGTAGCTACAGTGGCAAGTGGCAGTGAAGTTACCTCGCAGTGGCATCTGTGGTATCCTTGGAAGCGGTGGATTAGGTCACAGCAATGGCAGCAGCTGTCTCCCTAGTGTCTTAAAGTATTTTGCTTTAGGTTGATGCTATTTTCCCATCCAACTGCCAACAACTTACTCCAATCAGAGTTTGAGCTGATTTAAGCCTGGTGTTATGATGCCTGGACAATTTGCTCATAGATTGTACACTTTGAGGATTATCATCTGAAAGCTTTCAGGGACTAAAATGTCTTCTATTTTTGCAAGCTCCAAACTCCAGTTTTTCTATGTCCAGTTGGTGAAAATGTCACTCTCACATTTTAGATCCTATACCTTGTGAGCTGGTAAGTGTTTCAAGGGAAAAAGCTGCACCAAATGTCAAGCTCACCCTCTACACTCCCTGTAACGACTTTGGACATTGGAATATCAGCTACTCTGAATCTCAACTCCACGATGCGTTCAAACCATGATTTTCACCTTCACATTTGGTCTATCCTTCCAGGTGTTATCTTCAGAAGGGCTGAACTTATAGAAGCTACATAGCCTTAGATGTCTTCATTTTCTTTTGACTGCACTTTACTAAGGTTTTATTTCTGCCACATTACTGAAATTACTTTTTTTTAAGGCCACCCTAGTGGCCTTTCTTGTTTCCCAACTAATCAGCAAGGTGTGACATAGTTTATCACTTCTTCCTTCATCAAACATACTTTATTTTACTTTACTTTTGAGAGCTTACTCTTGGTATTTGTTCAAATTCAGAGGCAACTTCTTAGTCTTCTTTTCTGATTTTTCTCATGACCTCAATCCTAAGGATTTGACCCTTTGACCACTTCCCAAAGCTTCCCTCTCTGTATTCATCTATAACAGAATTCCAGTTACTATCTATGTACTGATAAGTCTCACATTTGCATTTTCAGCCTCAGTCTTTCCCCTGAGCTTGATATTCATATCCACCTGCCTTCTTGTCCTCTCTGCTAACAGGCAACTCAATTTTACCATGCCCCAAACAGAAACGTTGATTCCTACTTCCTCCCACCTATTTTTACTTCAATATTCTCAATCTCAGGTCAAAATAGTAAATCTTTTAGGCACTGTTGGTTTTTCAATTTCTTTCATGAGCCACATCTGATTTATTAACTTCAAAATACATCCACTCCATTGCATCTGGCTACTCTATTGTTTTTCAAAATCACCACGGCCTCAGGGTCTTTTCGCTTGCTGTTTTCCTTTGCCTCAGGCATTCTTTTACTAGATATCAATATGGCTTGTCCCCTTACTTCCTTTAGGTCTCTGCTCAAATGTCTATTATGGATAAGTCTGTGCCCAGCCACCAAGTAAAAATATAGTAGTCCCCAATCCACAACCCACCCCCATCCTCCCCTACTCATTTTGTATCCACAGTCTAATTACTATCTCATATTTATGAATTTATTTATTTGTTTATTCACTGTCTCCCACTGCATAAATGCAAAATGCATGAGCCCATGGAATCCATTACTTTTGCTCATTCCTGCAAATTCAACATTTATAACAGTGGAAATAATGCATGAATAAATAAAATGATGGATTAATAAAATAAAATTAAGAAAAAGCAGAGCAGTCCTAAACTGTCAAAACCACCATTAGGTAAGACAAAATTTAAAATCTCACACATCATTTTAAAATACTATCAGTAGGAAAATTTATCTGAGTGGGCAATGATTCTGACATGATAAAGGCCTCTTTTGTTGCTTTTCTACAGTGATTTCCAGTTTATCACAAGCCTCTTTATGAGCTGACAGTAATAGGTATGACTGTGAGTAAAGAAATATCTTGCAGGAGACAAATGACATTCAGAGAGAAACCGGGCAGTTGTTTCACCATTTTCTTCTCTGGTTCTTTTTTCAAGTGCCTATTTCTTCACAAGCCATTTTATTACATTGATGTAAACATTAAGAAACAATCTTGTATTTGGCCTATAGCAGACCAGTTTATAGACATTAGCAGAGTTTTTTAAAAAGCTGTTGTTATATGCAATGCCGCACTGGTTAATTTTAATCTTTCTGAAGAGCTAGTGCTTTTTTTAATTAATGCATAATAAAAAGTTAATGTATAAACAAACTGTGAAACAGTTTAGTTGCAGTGGAACAATATTTACTAATGAAATATCTCTGACAAAGAAGGTTCTTTAATGTGGAATTCAAAGATTACTGCTGAAAATTGCTCTATTATTTGAAATGCATATTTAAAGCACAAATTGTGCTACTGTTTTTTTGGTTATACATTGTAATATTTTATGGAGATCTAAGGTGACATATATAATGTATACAATGATACATAAAATGTGAAAAAACATGTAATTTCAATGATCAGGTAAAACAGATTATCCTATGTAGTCACTGCTGGTCGTATTGTAATAGCCTGAGAAGATCCCTGCTACATTAGAGAGAAATGAGCAGGCAGCTTATTAAAAATTGAGTGTGGATCCCCTCCAAGATAAAACAGTCAAATTCAATTTCTAGTGGCCTTTACCAAAAAGGAACATGACAATTACACAGGAACTCAGAAATGAAAACAAGAGAACTATGGAAGAACTAAAATAAGATATTTCAAAACACACATGGAAAACCAATACCCTATCCCTTCTTTGATGAAGTAAAATAAAGCAATATAATGAAATACCTTTTATAGATATGCAAATATAGTTTTATTAAACTGTGTCAATTGTCTTTAATCTCTAATAATTGTTTACAAAGTGTACATATTTGCCTACTATAAGGTATAAAAGTATAATAAGGATTTGGATAGAGAGATACATTAGGGGAATTATAGAATGAAAGTGAAAAGTTGGAGTTGACATGCTTTAGGACATGCTAATCCAAAATATGGCACCTTGGCTTGAAGAAACAGGAGAAGCAGAAAGCTCTCTTTGACTTTCCCCCATCGTTCTCCCTTGAAGCAGGCCATAAAAGAATTTTCTGACCTTTCTCTAAAGTAAGTCATAAGACCCTCATTCTTGAGAGGGCTTTCCTATAGCTGGAAGAAAGGAATGACAACACAAAGACAGAAAGAAAAATCTGAAAAAAGAGGTCTCCTGTTTCCCCTGGTTTACTACCATTAGATCATACTCTGTGTTGTGCGATCATACTTCTATACACTGTCCGCTCTTCAGCAAATCAAAGCATAAAAATAGTTTTCCTGTTTTGGGGGATCTTCTTTTCTGAAGGCTCCCATATCACATAAAACATAAATAAATTTGTATGCTTTTGACTTGTTATGCTGTCTTTTGTTATAAGGATCTCAGCCATGAACCCAGAACCCAATGGATGAGGAAGGAAATGTTTTTTTCCCTTACAGAGTGGAAATAGAAACAGTAGGATTTTCTTAATTTAGTGGAATCATTGTGTACTTAGCATATTGTCAGGTTCTTAAAAAATTATTTAATTTCTACAAAAAGTTTTGAGTTATGCCTTTCAATCCACATTCTACATATGAGCACACAGATGTTAGGTGATATGTTAAAAGTTATATGCATTAAGTAATGGAAGTCAAATTCAAACTACATTGTCTGAATTTATATTTTCCTTTTACATGACACAAACAAAATCTGTATTGTATTCGTCTATTTGTGATTACACTTACATATTAGGTATTGACCTTTTTTCCCTATGCACTATATTGATATATGTTATTATACCACGTGCTTGTGTTCACGCATCATTTTGTTTCCTTTTCTTCCTTCTCTCAAAAAGTATGTATTATTCAATACAAGCCCTGTAATATCAAATGCTTTTAATCTGAGACGAGATTTGCAGGAGGAATTAGTATTTTTAACATGAGCATGTTAGATCGATTAGTAGGGTCCCACCCATTTAGGTCTTTTATTTAACATAATAGAAATGTCACATGTGCAAGATAGAGTAAAACAGGAGTGGAATGTGTTCCTGAGTAACTTCTGGAAATTAAATTGGCACTCAGATAAAATATTTCGTAAATGAAAAAAAAATACAATTTTCAAAATATATTTTATAGTAACTGTTTTTATGTTGAGTTAGAAAAGGCATGTGGGAGGCCCATCCCGTGGCTCACTTGGGAGAGTGCTGCGCTGGGAGCGCCAAGGCCACAGGTTCGGATCCTATATAGGGTTGGCCGGTGCACTCACTGGCTCTTTAATGTGTAAGATGGAATTTGTGAGTTAGGGACTGGCCTACACACCTAGAGCTATATTTCTTTCCTTAGGTCTTCCAATCTTATCTCTTCTGAAGCATCAACAAAAGTTTTTAATTTTAGCTCTCATAATTTCCCAAATGTCTAATGCGCTAGCTCAAATGTGAGCCTCAAAGCTCAGATGTTCATGCAACCCTTTAATAATTTTCGAAATAAAAAAAAGGAAAATTTTGATAAGTATGACAACAATGAAAACTTACAATATCTACTGTATGCCATAGGCAGGTTAGTCTAGGTTCCTCAGATATATCATGAAATTATAAAACAATAACAATGTTTCATCTCTCTTGTCTCCTGGATGATTTTTACCTTATAAAAATTCCTACACCTGTGTTTGTTCTGCAGTGGATATGTTAAATCATACAATGTATGTTAAATCATACAATGTATATATGTTAAATCATACAATGTATGTATGTTAAATCATACAATTCACAGGCTAATGAAGTACTAAATCCTAATTTGCTTTTATATATTTTTTTCATTTTTTTGATATAAGAAACATTTCCCAATATAATTGAACAGTAAATATCCTGTATAAATAGGGTTCTAAGACCTGGAAGTTCAACAATGTAATAGCAGATATGGTTTGAATAAATGTTAAATTACATTAAAGGCAGTGAATAAACAAGGAAGGACTGGAATGGGGGAGTACGATAATCTGGTTTGAGGGCGATACCACATTTTACTATAATTCTGTTGTGAAACAGCAAAACAGCAGAGGCTTTCAAATTATGCAAGCTATGTTTTTAGCGTTTCTCATGAAGATAATACATAAACAATTAGTTTGGCGTATCATTTGAAAAACTAACATAGCTTGCAAGGAAGCCAGGGCATGCTGTTTGAAATATATTAATCTATTTAAATCCATTTTACATTAAGAAAACTAAAAAATGAAATTCAGAGTGTCAAAGTTACATAGGTAGTTAATGATAGCATTTGAGCTGGAGTATTTATTTTCCAAATCCTATTCTTGTGTTATTTTATTTATTTATTTTGTAAATTGAATATGATATAACATACTAAAAATATTAACATTTTGTAAGCTAAAGCAATATAATACTTGGCCATAGTTTACAATACATTAATGAGTTTAAGAATAAAGATAAGAATAAAGTACGAGTAATTTTGTTACATTACTAATCTAGAAAAATGGCTTAAAAATAGGAAAGTGGCAGTGAATGAGCAATTTTTAGGTTCAACAGTGCTCAGTAAATTGGATATGGACAGTAGTTATGGGGATAAAGAAAACGTATTGGAGTTCAAGTTTCTGACTTTGGCAATTGAGAATATGCGATTAAGAATATAACACTGACTGTAGGTACTATACTGTACAGCAAATCTCTACAGCTGATTCATCTGGCTTAACTAAAACTTAATACCAATTAAACAATTCTCCATTTCTTTCTCCTCCTGGTCACTGGTAACCACCATTCTATTCCTTTTTTTTATGAGTTTGACTACTTTAGGTACCTCATATAAAAGGAATTGTGCAGTATTTGTCTTTCTGTGACTAGATTACTACACTTACTATAATATCCTCCAGGTTTATTCACTTTTTTTGCAAATGGTAGGTTTTATTTCTATTTGTAAGGCTGAATAATACTTTATTTACCATGATACCAAAGCCAGACAAAGGCACTACAATAAAAGTGTAGTCTAATACCCTGATGAACATCCATGAAAAAATCCTCAACAAAATACTCACAAGACTAATTAAACAATACTTTAAAAGAGCCATACAACAAGACCTAGACCAAGTGAGATTTACTGCTGGGATGCAAGGATGGCTCAACATGTGTAAATCAATTAATGCAATATCCCACATTAAGAGAATTAAGGATAAAAACTACACGATAATCTTGAGAGAAGCAGAAAAAGTATTTGACAAAATTCACCACCCTTTCCTGATAAAAACAAACTCAACAAACTAAGTACAGAAGAAATTTAGCTCAGAATAATAAAGTCCATATATAAAATGCCCACAGCTAACATTACAGTCAATGGTAAACACTGAAAGTGTTTCTTCTAAAATCAGAAACAAGGCAAGGGTGCCCACTCTTGCAACTTCTATTCAACATAGTACTAGGGGTCCTAGACAGAGCAATCACACAAGGTAAAGAAATAAAAGCCATCCAAATTGGAAAAAGAGAAGTTAAATTATCTTTGTTTGTAGAACACATAATCTTATTTGTAGAAAATCCTAAAGTCGTCAAACACACACAAAAAAACTGTTAGATAAACACAATCAGTCATCTTGAAAAATACAAAATTAACACGCAAAAATTAGCATGTTTCTCTATACTGACAACGGACTATTAGAAAAGGAAATTAAAAAATTGGTCCCATTGAGGATGACAGGTGCCATTTACAATAGCATTAAAAAGAATAAAATACTTGTCAATAAACTTAAGCAATAAAGCAAAATACTTTGACACAAAACGACAAAACATTGATAAAAGAAATTAAACAAGACATAAATAAATGGAATGACATCTCATGTTTACAGGTCTGAAGAATTAATACGGTTAAAATGTCTATTCTACTCTAAGTAATCTATAGATTCAATGCCATCTCTATCAAAATCCCTATCAATGGCATTGTTTTACAGAAATTTAAAAAGTAGTCCTAATATTTATATGGAACCAAAGAAGACACAGAATAGTCAAAGCAATCTTCAGAAAAAAACAAAAAAACTGGATGCATCACATTTCCTGATTTCAAAATATATTACAAAGCTACAGTATTTAAAACACTGTAAGTTTTGCATAAAGGCAAACTTATAGAGCAATAGAATAAAACAGAGAACCCAATATTAATTTCAAGCATATATTGTCAACTGACTTTGACAAGGATGTCAAACATGTGCAATGGCAAAATGATAGTCTGTTAAACAAATGATGTTGGGAGAACTAGATATCCACATGAAAAATAATGCGGTGTACCCCCACCTTATACCATACACAAAAATAAACTTAAAATGGATTAAAGATTTAAACTTAAGCCTTGAAACTATAAAACCCCTAGGAGAAAACATAGGGAGAAAGCTTCTTGACATTGGTTGTGGCAACTGTTTATTGGATATGACACCAAAAGCACAAACAACAAAAGCAAAAATAAACAAGTGAGACTAGATCAACCTGAAAAGTTTCTGCAAATCAAAAGAAACAATCAACAGAATGAAAAGGCAACTTACAGAATGGGAGAAGATATTTGCCATATATCTGACAAGGGGGTAATGTTGCACTATTCTTAAAGTCTGAAGATTCCATACAAGCTTCTCTTCCTTTCTCTATCACTGAGGGCCAAATTACATAATTGGCTGGTTGATTCCCTTGCCCTTCCCTGGCTCTTTCCTTATTTGTTTTCACATAGGCTTTCCCCTAATACAATCCTTGTATATTTACTCTCATCTTTGTGTCTGCATCTAAGAGGACCTGGACAGACACATCAGTCTATGGACTTTTTATGGGTAAATTTTCAAATTCATTTAAATAACAACTGGAAATGAATTTAAAGATATAAAAGACTTCTGTCTATTATCAAAACAGTATAGGACTTCTGGACTATTATCAAAATAACTTCCTGAGGAGGCAAAAAGACTGAGATGTAATCCATGGATAGAAAGATCTTCTAGTATAACAATAAGGAGTAAAAGATGGGTAGGTATAGATGTGAGTACATTTAGTAATTTAATGAATGACAATAAGGGAAGAGGTTCCTTTGGTTTGGTTGTTAGATTATATTTTGGCTGCAGCAATATATTACATTTTACATACTCTTTTTAATTGTGAAGTGGTCACAGCCCCTTTAAAGTGTCCAGTCTATTTCTCCACGCCTTTAAATCTTGACAGGCCTATAGTCTGTCTCACCAAGGGAGTATGGTGGAAATGGTTGTATGTCAGTTTCAGGCCCAGTGCGTTGACATGGCAGCTTCTGCTTCCTCCCTGTTAGAATGCTGGTTCTTAAAAGTCTGGTTTCATGTGGAAGAATGACTATCCTGAGAAAAGCCCAAGCCAGGTGATGAGAGAGATGTCAAAGAGTATTGAGGGAAGCAGCTGTCTTGAAAATGGATCCTCTAGAATTTGCCACTCCAAAAGAAACCACATGGAAAAAAGTCATTCAGCCAGGACCATTTCATATTCCCGAATCAGAAAATCATGAGCATGGTAAAATGGTTGTTCTAAGTCACTAAGTTTGGTGGTAGCTTTTGAAAGAGCAATCAATATGAAGGGTAGACCTCTACTGTTTGAAACCTAGATGATGACTTAGGTAATGTACTAAGAATTTGATGGAAACTGACATGATAAGCAGTTTGGGGACAATAAAGAAAAGGTGGAGAATAAAAGAAAGTTGTAAGGAAATACAGGTACATCGAGAATAACTATTGAAGACCCTGTGTGGGATTGAGATCATAAATTACTGTTGGCATCAGGAGTGCTAAGCAATAGAAGATAGGAAGTTTAATTGATCCAAAGATGTTTTACCAACAAGTGGCAACCAAAGGACAACTGGGAAAGAAGTTCAAAAATAAATGCCAGAGAATCATTGAGATAATGGAATATAACATAAAACGAACACAGGGGCAGTTAGTAGCAAGAGAGAATTTAAAGAGATTAAGGGACTCCAAGACTATCAAAAGGCAGTAGTAATAAAAAATGATAATGATAATAATAAACAACATTGTAAGGACATTAACTTAATGAAAATAATTGGTTTTCTTCAGAGTGGGTACTTTTCAATTGAGTCAATACAGGATCATAAGAACCTCTAAGGGAGGGAGGCTTCAATGGAAATGGAGACTATAGTCAATATACAGGAAGAGATTAAGGAAAAATGTGAGATAGATTCTTCAAGGCTTTTGAGGCCCTGTGGAAGGATGGCACCACATGCGAAAGAGAGCAAGATTGTGAATTAGAATCTGGGTTCCAATCTCTGGGTGTTGTTGACTTCGAGGTCAGTATAAGACAACAGAAATGATTGATATAGAATAGTACAGATAACACACCACTGAATATTGTATTTTTATGCTTGGAGAATAAAAAGTCGGGACATAACATTTAAGAGTGTTGAGAATATCACCATCACTTCCAAACTCTAAAGTTTATGGTTGTAGAAGAAACTGCATTTGATGCAAAGAAAGCAATGTTTTCAAGGGAGATTTCATTTCATTCAAAGAGGTAGAGCACCTATTTAGAAAACAAAACAAAACAAACAAACAAACAAACAAAAATGAGGATATAGGGAATCATCATGTACTTAAGAGTTCCAGAATACAAAGTTGAAAGATTTGAGAAGATACAGAGCTAGGGGACAAGGAGAAGTTAACTTTAAGGGAAGACACATTGTCAACCATATGGTGAAAAACTTCTGAGGAAGGAGAATAAGTGGAAGACTTTGCTTATTAGGCTATGACTAAAAATATAAAGCTCATAGGAATTATATGTGCATTATATTTTGAAACAAGTACCTCTGACAATCTCCTAGTAAATGTAGGTTGGTAGGAATCAGTGACCTTTAGCCAGTGTGCCAGTGGTCAGATGCTTGTTCTTTTGCCATTTTGGCAAAGATGCTGGTCATCAGTTTCCCTCAAGCGTAAAGAGAAGCTAGAGTGGTCAGAGGCGTAGTGTCATGATCTGATAGTGGTATGGAAATGGTCCTGGTAGACTCTGGGCATGAGGATGACAGGTGGGGAAGAGTCCTAGTGATGAAAAGGCTGAGGTTTAGGCAAAAGCAGGAACTTCAGTGTCCAGAAGATTTAACAACTGTAGGGCTGTGTCTGTAGTTTATTAAGTATTTTAACCCATTAACATCAATGTCAATAAAATTGAATTCGCAATTTAAAGTATATAAAAAGCAGGCCTCGCTTTATTTGTGCAGATTTAAATAAAGAGAGCAAAATAGTCTAACTTTGATTAAAATACATCTGAAAATAATTTTTCAAATCAGTGATATTCATACTTTTAAGGTAATTTAGACTTTCTTGGTCAGGGAGTCAAAGCTTTTGTTGAAACCTCTACTACTATCAGATTGTGATGAAGCAGCTGCTTTACCAAGACTAGCCTTAAAAGAGATCCAAGTTCAGAAAGATCAATACATAAAACTCCAGACATAGCCATTTTAAAGCAAATATTTATGCTGAACTTAGTGCTAGAGGCTATCAAGATGCAGCATGCATTAGGGAAGCATGTGAATCAGCAACTTGCTGTTGCCAGGCCCAGAATTAGGAAAATTCTAATACTAATAGTGAAAAATTAAATAATAAAAATGAAATACACCTTAAATGATCATTTAAATCACAGCCTTTGAAATAATACTCTTGGTGATACAAAGTAGTGACTCTGTATTTAGGATGAAAGAAAAATTCAAATAAATAATTAACATCCAGCTCTATGTTTGCACAAATAAGTTAGAAATGAACATAAATAATAGGTTAATCTTAATTTTAAAAAAGCAAAGTTTGAAGAAGGCATGAGGAAAAGATGTGTATCCATTTTCAACATTTAATAACAGAAGATAAAGGATAATATTTTATTGGCTTTCTCCTTTTATTTCCTGCACATTTTTTTTTTTTTTTGTCTTTCATCTCATCAAAGTCCTGTAATGGAACAGGAACATGGGGGGTTACTTGACAAGATGCAGTAATTTGTCTTTCTTAACAGTTATTTTGAAGTTCCAACATTCTGTTACTTCAAAGTTGCTTAAGGTGTGGTTTTTGTGTAGTTTTATTTTTGATTACTGTGTTTGGAAGAGATATTAACTGTGAAAACAGGTAGCAACATTGCCTTTAAACACATGGAAGCTCCCTCTTCCATCTTATTTTATACTTTTGTTATTTTGGGGATATGGGCCATCTTTTGATTTTTCTGTGTTGAACGTGTATCTAGCCACTTAGTTTTGGGAAAAAAAAAACAGTTTGTCTATTGTTTCTTATATTTTAATCATATTGCATATAATTTTAAAATGTGGTCATCATTATTTCTACCCTTGCAAATTTACTTATGGCTTTATGCAAAGTCATATACTGCAACTTAGAAAGAGTTGATAGCTTCTTCAAAGACCTTTGTACAAAGAGGTAAATAACCCCATATTGTGCATTAAGTATAAATTGGTTAAATGTATATGTCTCACAATTAAAGTTAAAAATTCATTTTTCTTAAAGATTTAACTTTTTATTATATTGATCATATTCCTTTAAAATTTAAATTGCATTTGCAATGTCTTATAACTGATTTTTAAAAATTAATACCTTTTATACATAATACAAAGTATATATCAATAACTACACTATGTTACTTACTATTAAACTTTATTTTAAACATATCAACATAGTTTAATATGTCACAGTGTATAGTTTCTCTATTTCCTAAGATACATTGGCCCACTCATATATCCCTTTATTTTTTAATTTTTAGGTTATGCAAGTTGTGGGTGTTGATAAAACTTGTTTCAGAGGATTGAAAAATGGAAATCTTAAGCAGTAGCGAATATTTAGTAAAAGTCATCTGCAATTTCTCGGAAGGCAGAATATGCATCTAGTGGATTTGTACTCTAGGGGGGACTTATGAGAAGAGTATGTTACCCTTGTGATTATTGTTTGCTGCCTCTACCTAGTATGGTGCACTGAAAAAGAAATGAGCTGCTTGCAAGCATTAAAAAACAAGGACAGAGACCTTCCAAAGAGTTGGTAAATTTTACAACATAAAAAAGCAATTGTTTCTTAATTGAAAGTATTAGAAAGAAAATTAGGAAAATCTTTGAGGAATAAATACTATTAAAACAGAGTTATGGAGTAAGGCAAGGGTTAAATACAGAGGGTGGCTCTTAAAACCTCCCAGTAAAATAAGATGACTTAAGTTAAGGGTAAAATTAAGGGTGAAGTGCCAACAAATTTTTTCAGTTTCTTAAGATGGCTTGGGGAAAAAATAGTATGAGGGTATTACAATCCATCTAAACCCAGAGGATTCAAGCTACATGTAATAAATTTGACAAACAAAACCATGGGTATAAGAAAGTAAAATATAAAAAGAAAATACATAGCATCAGAGAGCTCTGTCTTGGAAGGAAGTGTGGAGTTGATTACGGGGACATGAAGCTGACTGCAGTAAAACAGATAAGCCACTAGGGTTTTTAGGGAGTTATACTACAGGAAAAAAAAAAAAAAAAAAACAGTAAAACTATGTAAAATTTAAAAAGAACTTTGGGTTCTCAACTACCTACTGGGAGACTGAAAAACTTTACTGTCCCCAAGGAGCTCATATAATCCAGGGCTCATTCCAATTGTGGATGACAAAAATAATGGAAATGGAAGAAACAGATGGCCCCAGGAGCTCTGGAGGACAATGGAATGGAAACCAATCTCATGGTGTAGAATTGGGATCTAATAAAGGAAATTTTCTAACTCCAGTGCAGGGAGCTCTGCAATGTCTGCCCACAACAGTTCTGGTTTCATAATAGCAACAGAGCAGTGTCTGCTTCTGTCCTCCATTCATCTCCTTTCAAAGAGTTTTGTAGATATTCTGTACATGTTCCACCTGATGCGTAAGATGTATGATGGAGTCATACATTGTTTTATGTCTGTGTTTTAATTCGTAGATCTCAGGTTGAGATATCATCCGAATCTGATTTTCTTGTATCACTCCCTGTTATGGAAAGTTCTTTACTTTCCACATTGGCCCTTAGCATTAAGCTCAGTGCTATGACCGGAGGTAATTCAGCGTGGGTATTTTTCAGGTTGTCTTCTCATTCATGATTTAAGACCCAGAGGCCTTCCACTCTATGGTACCATAATCCCATACGCTATTAAATGCAATAGCCGCTAGCCACATGTAGCTTTTGAGAACTTGAACTGTGGCTGGTGTGAGTCAACAACTGAGCTTTTAACTTAATTTAATTTAATTTAAAAACCTAACCAGTATAAAATATGTTTTCTAATAAAAACAAATATATTGTGCTTATCATAGTAATATGTTAAATATTAATTATTATTCTTTGTAGGGTAATATGGCTTTATTGTTGGGCATGTGTTGGGCTTTTTCATCATTTCCAGTATTGCACATAAACACATCACAAAACTAGTACATAACATAAGATTGATTCAGTTCGATTGATTTTTTTCCACACAACAATGCCACATAGTAATGTTTGTTTGATTTTATAAAAACAGCACAAGTTTGAGTATAAATCTTAATTTGTAATAAAAGGAAAACACTTATTATTTTAATTATAATATTATTAAATAATTTTTCAATTAAAAACATGCACGTTTTAAAATTTGAAACAAATCCATACTACTATGCAAAATCTAGTGGAGATGCAAAACCTAGTGATACAACCAAAACAGTAAAGTGAAAAAAGGGACCAGGAAAAGTTTTGTGGTGAATTTCACAAAAAATAATAACTGCAATTTCCTGCAGCATAGCAAAAGAAAAGAAGCTGTTTATTAAACAAATTTTTTTTAAATGACGTGAAGAGATATTTTCAATAAATACATAGTAAATTCTGTAAACGTTTTTCTTAATAGTAAGAAAAAAATTGATGAAATCAATCTCCTGAAATTAGAATTAAATTTTTAAAAATTAAACAATTTTACTAGGGTTTGAGTTTGTAATGTAGCTACCTATAAAATGACTTGTATTTTTGACATGAAAAAGAAAACATTTATAAATTGGGAGATAGCAAACTAAGTTATTATTTCAGTTATGGATATTATGTTAGGAAATCATGAGGAAAAGACTTTCATATTTATTAACATTCACAAAAATTACAAAAAATGAAATATTCTCAAAAAAGCCAAGAAACAGTAGTCCATAGTATAAAGAACTTTCTGATAATATAATAATCAATTAGTTCAACTAATTATGATAATATACTAGTACAAACCGTAACATGAGTCAATATGCAAGAGAAAATGATACTTTGTTACTAGATTCAGTTGTTGGAAAATATTTATGTAAGTTTGGAATAACTAGGGTATGTTAATCTACTTGTTTAATTCTAAATTTGATGGAATGTAAGTACAGATCAAGTCTTTGGATGTGATTCTCCTTAAATTGCAATTAACATTGATACCCAAGGGCCTCAGAGTCCTCTGCTATATTCTCTGATTCCATCAAAAGATGCAGAAAAACAGTATGTGGAGAGTTGCCGTGGAGTTTTGTTGGAGTCATGACTAGAACTGCTTCGCCTCACTGCCACCCACATATTATCTATCATTCAGTTACCTGGTCAAGCTGACCTGTAGGGAAGTTGCAAAATGCAGTACAGCTCTACGCCCAGAAGGAATAAAAAATAGACTTGATGAACACATAACAAGCCTACCACACCACTTTTCTTAGTTTTTACCTAATTCATATACTTTCTGAAAAGGGCCTGTTAATGCCTCCAAATAAAGTTATAGATTTTACAAATCCTCCTTATATTTCTCCTTTTTAAAAATTTGGTTATGAATATTCATGAGATACAGAGCTGGTTGTCACCCCTTGTGTCCAAGATGTGAAGGTCAGATTCACACTGGCAGCATCCACATTACCAAAAATTGCAATTGTACCTGTGTCCCACAACCACTTAT
>NW_007726151.1:27389-40657 GCF_000696425.1 Galeopterus variegatus
CACCCCCACCCCCTTTCACCCCTCCCACTTCACTGTGTATCTTAAGTTACGTTCTCTCCCTCTGCAATATTACCTCTTCACATTTCAAAACAGCAATGTTAGGCGTATATGAGCTCATTACTGTTAAATCCTTCTACTGGATTATATTTACTTGCAAAATAAGGTAATGTTGTCCCATGTTAAGGTTAGGCATATCTGTTTAAGGTACATTTATTTAAAAAATTTTACTTTCTCTGATTTTCATTTTATATCATTAGCCAAATATATCTTGTTCCATTACTTTTCCCATCTTTTTTTCGTCATGTTTCCTTGATTGAATTTATTTATTCATTTATTTATTTATTTATTTATTTTATTGAAACATAAATAATTGATTCATTGATTGAAACATCAATAATTGGTTGTACATATCTATGGGGTACAGCACTGAATGTCAGTACCTGTGTGCAATATGTGATGCTCAAATCAGGATAATTAGTATATTCAGCATCACACAACATAACCATTTTTTGTGTCCTTTTACCAATTTCTTACTAATACCTCTTTCGCACCCCTGGTAGCCTCAGTTCTGCTGTCTCTTTTTGAAAGTAAAACAAATTATTGTGACTGTTGTGTTTTTCTTTCTTTTTTGTTTATTTGTTTATTGTTAGTTTTTTAGCTCCCACTTATGAGTGAGGACATGGGGTTTCTCTTTCTGTGTCTGGCTTATTTCACTTAACATAATTTTATCTAAATTCACCCATGTTGCTGCAAATGGCAGAATTTCATTCTTTATAATGGCAGAGTAGTATTCCATTTTAATACAGTTATCTGCTGATGGACATTGTGGTTGGTTCCAACTCTTGGCTATTGTAACAGAGCTGCTATAATCGTGGGAGTGCACGTATCCCTTCTATGTGATGATTTCCATTCCTTTGGGTATATACTCAGCAGTGGGATTGCTGGATTATATGGCAGATCTATCCATAGTTGTTTGAGGCAACTGTTTTCCATAATGGGTGCACTAATTTACTGTCCCACCAACAGTATTAGAGTGTTCCCCTTTCTCTGCATCCTCACCAGCATTTGTTATTCTCTTTTTGTAAATGGCCAGTCTAACTGGGTACGATGATGTCTCAGTGTGGTTTTTGTTTGTATTTCCCTGATGCTTAGTTATGTTGAGCATTTTTTCATGTGTCTGTTGGTCATTTGTATGTCTTCCTTTCAGAAATGCCTATTCATCTCCTTTGTCCATTTTTTAATCGGGGTACTTTTTTATTGTTAAGATGTTTGAGTTCCTTGTACATTCTGAATATTAATCAGAATCAGAGTTTGCAAATATTTTCTCCCATTCTGTTGGTTGCATTTCAGTCTGTTGATTGTTTTCTTGGCTGAGCTTTTCAGTTTGATATAATTCCATTTGTTTATTTTTTTAATTGCCTGTGCTTTGGGGGTCTTATTCATAAAGTCTGCCTACATCCTGAAGTGTTTCCCCTATGTTTTCTTTTAGTAGTTTCATAGTTTTGGGTTTTTGATTTAAGTTTTTAATTGATTTTGAGTTGATTTTGGTATATGGCAAGAGGTACGGGTCTAGTTTCATTCTTCAACATATGGATGTACAGTTTTCCCAGCATCATTTATTTAAGTAGCAGTCTTTTCCCTAATGTATATTCTTGTTGCCTTTGTCAAAGAAGTGGAAGACGTGAGGGTTTTGCTTTGCTGAGAGATGATGGTTTCATGCATTCCTTTTGAATGCAGTGGGATAGTGCTGGTATTTACCTTTACTGATTTAAATCAGAGTGTGTTTGTCCTCCACCAATTCCAAACCTAGATGTGGGCCATGAATCAGACCATGAATTCACCTAAGTGTCCCAAATATGAAGATTTATATTATTATTATAAACATCTCTAGGCCTGGATTTGCACTCGGTAATGTAGCACTTAAGAAAAAAAACAGAATTTGCCTCCACATTGTAAGACACAGTTGTTTGGGGTTAAAATGGTTTATTCTTGAGTGTATACTGATTTGAAGATTCATTTTACTGTTTTGTCTGCAGTTGTAACCCAATCATTATACTAAATTATCTGAATACAAAGTAACTAGGTAGAAACTATATTAATTCCATTGTTAGCACCAAACCTTTGATTTTTATTAAAGCTTCTAATTATTCATTTATTTATTCAGCAAGAGTTTCTATGTGCATATTATAAGCCAGGAATAGTTAGATGGAGACAAAAAGTAGATATGAAATTATTCTTTCTCTCAGATGGTTTTCAATAGTAAGAAAAAAGGTGAAAGGAAAGCAATCAATCCTTGCCAATGCTATGGTACACAGAATTTTTTATGCTACACAGTGGGTCCCCAAAAGAGGTCATTTTGATTTACATTTCCAGGTTATACAATGGTTCCTAGAGGATGTATCTCTAATTGTGAAGGACTTTTTTTCCAAAAACTGTAGTATCAATACTTGCCAAACTTTTCATTTTCTTTTTTCATGTACTAGTATATGTTTAAATGTTTGAATAATGATTTTATTTATAAAAGCCTACAGCTTTTTTCTTTAGTTTGTCTCTATCCTTTCCTCTTTGCCCATTCCCAGGAAAACTGACATTTTGACATTTGCAGCTTGCCTCAAAAGTCCCGCTTGATTTTTCCTTGGGATACCACTACTGTGCGACATGCAGATGAAACAGGGGACATGGGTAGATAGATGGTAGATTTGGAAGGACAATTAGAAAATATCCAGCACTTGTTGAATAAAGTGACAAGAAATGCATGCTTTTCAATGGCTGATTATGTGTTTACTTACTTCTTACCTAATTTCATCTCAACCTTTATTTAATGCCCACTGCATAGAAATCCTTTATTAGGAATAATAGAGAAAGCACAGACTAGTTTCCAAGTTTCAGAAACAGTCTTTCCTTCTCTCTATGATAAATATGACACTTTTTGCCAACCTACCAGGAACTAAGCAAATCTTATCTATTTTTCATGTTTGGTCTTTGCTGGTGGGGGCTTTGCAGAGAAAAATTTTCATGTATAATTTTTAATGTGTTATTAATTTCCACTACTAGGAATTTATATATTTCATGAAGCATTTGAACTTTGTTCGTTTGTCCTAAGGCAAATCTATCAAAGAACACATAATACTACAAATGAAGACAAAGAACTAGTAGAAAATATCTTGGAGCACTTTTCTGTAATAATCTACAGAAATCAGATATTAAAATTCGCAAAAATGAAAAGAAAAGAAAAAGAAAAAAAATTGTTGAAGTTTACAATGAGCATTGATTCACAAATACTAACGTGATATTACTGTATGGCAAATACATTTCTACAGTGATAGACCCCCTAAAATTCAAGTTTCTATAAAAGGATTGTCAGGATTCTCTAAAGTACTTTCTAGTGACTCATTAAACCAACTATTTGATGTCTATTTGATGTCCACTTGATCAAAAAATATTGAGTTGATACTATGTGTATACTGTGCCAGGCTCTGCGCGAGTAGCAATGAATTTCATCAAGGTAGATAGAGGAATGAAAAGGCATTTTCAAAACAGATAAAGGGTAACGGAGTTAAGCACAGGATATTCTGGGAGCATGAAGGACAGTTATGTAGTCCAGCCTTGGGGGTATGAAAGGGTCAGTGATCTATCAAACTTGAATGATGATTGAAGAAAAGGAATTATCCAGGCAAAGAGGACAGCTTGAGGGAAGATTTCAAACTATATGAGAGGTTCAGGAGTTGGCAAGGAGCTCGCTTGGTGCATTTAATCACAGCTAATAGCTTAGTAGCTTAGAATTTCTGGAACTTGGATGCAATAGTTAAAGGTGGGATAAGAAGAGATAAGCTAGAGAGGAAGATGGTAGCATGATCATGAAGAGCTTCCATTTAAGGTTAAGTTAGGATTTTATCCACAGAGATGCGGTTTTATAAAAGTATTTTAAGTTGAAACATTACAGTTAGTGTTATTGAGTGGTTAGTCCAGAGCTGTGAGAAAATGGATTCAGTGTGAGAGGATTTAATCACCTTCTGTCTGTTGACATCATCGTGTTTTCTGGCTGTTTTGTTCTCATCAAAATCTCCATCTTTTAATTCATAATGTACAACTTTCTCCCATCCCCTCTGCTGGCAAGGAGAGATGTTCTCACTTTGCACTTTTGTGTGCAAGATGATTCCTAGCTGCAAGATAGTTAAATATGTGTGTGTGTATACATAAAAAAAACAAATATATATACACACACACACACACACACACATCCTGCCCTTTTGTCCCATTTTATCATTCCTTTCTCTGCTAAATCAAATAGAATAGCAAGGTAAAATGTTTCTTTTTGTATCTGTTTTTATATAAGTACTCACTAAAGTACCATTTGTTCCCCTATTGACAATATTTCCATGTTTGTTTTAAGATTAAATAATTTTAAAAGACCCTCTACAGAGGTGTCTCACTACTTACACTCTGTATTTTGTGTTGGTATCCACAAGAAACTGCTATCAAAAGCTGTTTTAAAATGTGAAGGTGCACTATAGTTTTAGTCAAACATTAAACAAATTCTATATGGATTTGTTCCTGGCTTGGGATGAGAGTCTATATATAGAAACAGAAACAAAGACAATTCCAGGTTCTTTCTATAGAAATAGCTTTGGGGTTCAAAAAGCACTTTGCCAAGTCAATATGTGCAACAAACAAACAAACAAAACCAATGAAGAAAGGCAAAAAAAAAAAAAAAAAAAAAGGATGAAGGCAAATGTAAATTGAGCAAACTTAAAGATAGAGGGATTTCTTGGGAACAATTGGAGAAGGAAAAAATATGTACAAATGACCTAGAAAAGAGTTGACCAATCCGTTACCTACCTACAATTATAACCCATCTAACCTATCTCCATCTCCAATAGCTAGAAGTAGAGAATTGAAGGCTCCAATGCAATAAGTGAGGGACTACAATAGAAAAATCAGAAGATTCTAGCTAAAATAAAACTGAAGTCTGTGGTGATGATGACCAGGAATCCAGTAACAGTCAAAATGTTGGAATTGGCTAAAGATATCCATCACTCTGCAATCACACCTGCAGCCTCTTCTGTCAAAGGAGTCCTCAAACTTTCACAATTCTTGCTATCTACAAAAAAAAAAAAAAAAAAAAAAAAAAAATCTTACCCTTCTAAGAAAAGAGCACAGTGTCTATGCTGTCAAAAGTTGCTTCAAAATTGTTCTCAAATTGAGCTTTATTTTTTTAGTCATCTTTAACCAACTGGATAAATATGTATGAATCCCTTTCCTTGAACAAATGTGTCCTTGTCTTTTCTTTTTGTAATTCAAGGATTACTAACAAAAGCAAGTCATTTAATCATAGATTTTTGCCCAGCAGTTCCTGTTTCACAAGCTTTATTCCTGATTAACATTTTTTTTATTGTTTCAATTATATGGCACTTTGAATAAGAACCCTAGAGCCCCTTCTCATTAGTATGCTACCAGACTCCAAAATATGTTAGTAATGTTTACTAAGAACTTCAGCTATGCATTCCAAAGCCTTTTAACCTGTGACCAAGTGGTAGAGTTTGGATATCTTGTCCCCTCAAGGCTCATGTCAAGATCTGATCCCCAATGTGTCAGTGTTGGGAGCTGTTTGGGTCATGGGGAGCCGATCCCTCATGAATAGATTAATGCCTGGGGGGAGGGGTCTAGTGAATGAATTCTTGCTCTATTTGTTTACATTGAGAGTTGGTTGTTTAAAGGATAGGATACTTCCCCTCCCTCTCTCTTTCTTGCTTCCTCTCACCATGTGATCTCCTTGCACCTGCCAGCTATCCTGCTGCCTTCCACCATAAGTAGAAGCAGCCTGAGATCCACACCTGATGCAGCTGTCCCAGAATCATGAGCTAAATAAATCTCTTTTCTTTATAAATTACCCAGTTTCATGTATTCTGCTATTACAACACAAAAACAGACAAAGGCATCACGTAAAATTAATAAAAGCTAAACAGCTTTGCGAGGCAACTTTCTATATAAATTGAAATGTAGCCAAAAAAAAAGGTTAATTAACACCAACAGAAGTAATCACGACAGTTGTTATAAACAGACAATTTTTGCTGGTTTAACTACGTATGTTATGAAAGGAAAAACTAAAATTGTCCTTGTTTTTTTTTGTATGTAATTTATGTGACCAGCAGAAATTCTACCAAAGAAGCTGAACACACATACATACACACACACACACAGAAAATGAAATGTCTTAAGTTTGAGTTAAAGCTGTGAGCAACTTGACTCCAATCAAATCTCTTCAGAACTTTGATTCGTACTTGGAAATTGATTCCAGGTTGAATGCCATAAAACCAAATTTCAGCAAAACGGGAAATGTTTTCCTTTTTAAGATTCATTTTCTTTTCTGTGGATATACTCCTTTGGGCCATCTAATCATTTCTCTTTTATTTTCCTCTTATTAATTCTCTCCTTTTAGGTAAAGATGAATAAAAAAATGTTCCTCCACAATACAATACAATGGGTGGATAAACTTCTGTTCTGTTTCTTGCATGTGAAATCAATATTGTGAGTCCTAATAATTTTAAGCATTCTCCTGTGATTTACTCCACTTTCTCTTCATCTTGTATGTGTGTGGGTATGTGTGCACACTCAGTGAGGCTTAGAATTAAAGACTCAATTCTACACAATGCATCCACTCTCTCAAGAACCAAATTCTTATCTTGCTTTGAACCCTCAGGGATCATTGACTTCAAAAGAATATATTATGTTCCAAAGTGGCTCCATACAGCTGTAGAGGAAGGCATAAAATTGGTCCCGAGAGACTAGTTTCTCAATTCAATGTGATGTTATTCTGCCGCATACATAAGTAGCTCTGTCTTTCTCTCTGGTGCAAGCCTGCTTGTGTGTATTTGCGATCCAGCATAGTTAGACAAAACAGAATTCTGATATGCTTTGGCAATTATTTCCAGGTAATTGTAGAGATGATAATATCAAAATCAAAACTCATTAGTATTTTAAACTGGAGGCTCTTTTATGATTTATGCTATCTTTGAAATACAAACAGTAAGTCAGATGAAAAGCCAGATCCACTGTGAATAAATGGCTAATTCTCTAGGTGCCTTCCAAAACAAAAGACTTCCAGGATATTAGTTCATTTGTTTCACTGAGGTAACCATGGTAGGGTGTTGGATAATATAAAATAAAAACTGTTCTAGAAAATGAAAGAAGCGTATGATCACTGTGTATAAATATCACCTGATCCACTTATATTTACCCAAAAGTATATACATCAATAAAATAAAAAAATAAACTAAAAAGTATTTTTTTCATATAGTTTTGAAGTTCAACCTAATGTTTTTTAAAAAAAGCTTAATTCCTACATACTGATGCATCACTTTTAACTGTGTGATCTAACTAAGCAAAATAATTTATTCTATATAATTTGTTTTGCAAACTGTATTTGTTTTCTGTTTTCGTTAAAAAGGTGTTTGGCAAGGAGATAAAACAAGGTTCCAAGGTAAAATACATTTGGGATTTTAGGGATTAAAAATGTTAAACAAATTCTTTTGTTTAGCACTTTACAGACCCTTCACTGTGCTACACTGTTCTGCAAAAGTAGGATATGGAATATTCATCATTCCTAAAGTGTATTTGAGCACAGAACCAATGCCAATCTGCCATCCTCAGCCCTGCCTTGGTGCTAGATTGTTATTTTATAAGATTTTGTGAACTTCTAATGTATACATTTATATTTATTAAGAAGCATTTCATTTTTTTTAATGTTTCCTCTTTCAGGTTTTTAAATTTTTTTGTTAATTCCTAGAAAATGTGCACCACCATTAACTATCAAATACACTCACCATTTTGTATTATTTGACAGTTTGGGTTTGTTTTGGCGCCTCAAATTTGTGTTTTATCCAATAAAATGGAGGCTTCCTGGCTCCAGACATTTACACTTTTGGGGGGAATAGTATGTATGGGAATAGCTAATGAAGCTAAAAGGTTTCAGGTTCAGTTGCAAATAAGATAGAGCAATATTTGCTGAAATATTGAAAGACTCTGATATTTTCATTTATGCCTATATAACTAGATGTTAACAGTCATTACCATTTATTTTTCTGATGGCAGCATATACTGGCACCTCATTAAATATTGCTGTTAGGAGGATTATAACCTTGTTATCTAATCATATTGGAAATTTGTAGTAAATAAATCAATTATATTTGACACTGAATTTGTATAAATGTAGAAAAAACATTGCAGCGAGACAAAGTTATATTTCATTTTTCTTCAGTCTCATAAGCTAGGTATTAATTGTATTGTGGTTGCTTTTTACCAGTGTTTTTGAATAAAAAATACAAGAAATAATAAGATAACAGAACAAATAAAGTTCTTTCAGTAGGTCAGATATAGTTAGGAGATTTCTGCGTCTAATTTTTGAATATATACTGCATATATTGTAGAATCAAATCATGTACGTGAAGAAATTTTGTCTTTCTTTGACATCATATGAAAAATGACTTGGATAGCATTTTCCATACCCTGTGATTTTGATTCATAAGAAGTTACATAAGCATCAATATTTGATGAAAAGAGCAGAATCCTGCTCATTGCAATATTATATAACTAGGTGGGAAATTTGAAAAATATTCATAATACTGAATTCAGTAGGTTTTGTGAATGGTATAAGCAGAAATATTATATCTAGGTTGATGAATGCAATAATTGTTCCATGTTTCCTAAATTATGTCTTACTCCAATGCTTCAGGTCTGTTAATTTTGTTAAATTATGTGTATGCTATCACTTCAGGGAAAAATTAGTATTCATATCAGAAAAGTAAAATAAAAAAATACAGGTTATTTTATTCATCCCCTTGTATAGTGCTCTATAGATATATTTACATAATTCCATAGCTTATAATATTTCAATCAATAAAACAATAAGAAAATCTGTTACTGGGTACCATTAATGAGAACTCATACATCAAATAATAGCAGAAGATATAAATTGGATGTTGCAGTGCCTACAGACACAATTCAGGAGTGAGAGGAATGACGTCCAAACATGCAATGCTTTTCATATGTATTTTTTTTCCAATTTCAAAGTATATTGCTGAAAAAAAATTGAGCTTTTGCTTGAATCTCACAATTTCTTCTTTGCAGTTTCTTAAGGAAAATGATGGTAGTGCAAAAATACTCTTCAAAATTCATTGAAAGAAACTTATAGACCATGGGAAAAGTACTTAAATTAGAAACTGGTGAAATTAAATTTTTAAAGTCCTTAGATGAGCAAATAAAGTTGGTGCTGCTTTGAGACTGTAAATGTCTGCATATTTGAAGACTAAGATGAGTATTTAACACTGATGTCTTTAGTTTAGGATTTTCTTAACTATAATTATTATTTTTCTTATAGTAGTAATTTCTTATTATTGGTAGTAATAGTAGCAATAATAATACACAATCATTGCCATTATTTGCCATAAAACTTCTGTGAGAACTCCCTAAAGATCAGAGGCTGTTTTTCGATATTAGAGCCCATAAATCCAAATTAATTGAGATATTTAAATGACCATATTTGGAGTTAGGTTATGACTTAACTGTATGAATAATCTCACATTTGAAGATTTCTTTCAGCCATAGGTCTATCATGGCTGCAAAAGTCTACTGTTACATAACAAATTAGGCAGTAAGCAGTTCAAAGTATAACATAGGATATTCTTATTAACTGACCACCAAGGGTATTATGAACTTGCTTGAAATAGCAGAATAAGTTCCTCCATATTGCATAATTGTTCAATAGAGGACTTCAACAGTACCACAATCAAATCTATGTAACTGCACTGTAGTTTTCTTCCCATTTTAGGCACCAAAGTGTTACTTTTGGAGAACATCACATCTCATAAAATACACCAACAGCTATTTTTCACTTGATCTGGAAATATATATTTAAGCTGTCATTAATTTCCAGCATCTTGCTGGCAAAATCAGTTAGCATTTTATCTTAGAAATAAAAAGAAACTATTGTGTTTTAGTTAAAGGAGATAACTGCAGGTTGTAAAGTACACAAAATGTGCTGTTTTCCCAACTTCTCAAATTCATGGTAAAAATAAAAAAGAATGTTCCCTTTATAGACATCTATATTTTCACAATAATAGTACTAAGGGGATAACTTTTAAAATTTAGAATAATTATTTTCTTATAAGAACATATTTCTCAAGCAGATTACTTTTAATAGCAGCTCAAATAGAGTATTTTAAATATAATTACATAATCAAATATTGATTTATAAAATTATTACAAGGAAATAACTGATATATTAATAGACATTTATCTGTAAATTATCATTTTACCTAATTCAAACTGTTAGACTTAAAATGGAATCCCATGAATCTGTAATTATTATATATTTCAAGTTAAACAAAGCAAGTCAGAAAAGTTTATCTTCAGGATGCCTTGACTGCACACTGGAGCTATGAAAAACTTCATTTACTTGGTATTTTAGATACTATGAAGAAAACCCACTAGAAAAAACATATATAAGCAGGAAAAGAACAGGGCCAGATTTAAGCAACAATTATCAGCCAAAGAAAAATTGAGTTATTGAAATTTTATGTTTACTCATTAAGTTAAAATGAAGAAAATATGTAGAAGCTCATCCCATAACTTATAGTATTATCTCCTTCATTGAGCTAGAACTTCAACGCAATCTCACAAAATAAAGCACATAAGGATACTAAGCAAATGGGCTTTCCTTTGAGTTGTTTGATACAAACACACACACACACACACACACATGAACATATATTGTATGTGTGTGTAAATGTGTGTGTGTGTGTGTGTGTGTGTGTGTATGTATATATATAAAATCTTGTGCAAACTTTATCCACACAATCCCACTTGTGACTTGTGGAATCTGGTGAAAAATAATATTATTTTGCTTATTAGTCTGTCTCTGTTGCTTATAACAAAATACATGGAACTGGGTAATTTGTAAGAAAATGAAATTTGTTGCTTACAGTTTCTGAGGCTGGGAAGTCCAAAGTTCATCTGGTGGAAGTGACAGTGACCCAAGGGTCTCACATTGCAAGATGGTGGAAGCAGAGAGAGCAGAGAGCAAAGAGAGCAGAGAAAGAGACAGACTCTCCTCTTCTTTTAAAGTCCTCATAACCACGCCCATGGCCACCATTTTTAATCCATTCACTGCCACACGGTCCTACAAACCAATCACCTCTTCAAGGCTCCACCTTTCAATTACCATAATAGGATTTCCCACCTTCTTAACAGTCACAGTGGGGACTGCATTTCTAATACATAAAACTTGGGAGACAATTAAAGCCTCAGTGAGTTTTGGGGGGACATAATTCAATCTATTTGGTTAATCAGGGATGCCTTCTACAATAGTGGTGCAAAGGAAACTGAACTATAGTTCAGTTTCATTATTCTTTACCTGGGCCTGAAGATCCTGGAAGTTTCAAGGGCTATGTGAACACTAAATTATATAACAAAAGAGGTATATAAAGAGGTATAAAATGAATTTTACTGAGACAAGTAATCATAAAATTTCAAAATATGCCTGTGTAATCTCAAAATTAAGCACTACTTTCTAAACCATATGAGCTATTAAAAAGAATGAAATTCTACTATTTGTAGCAAAATAGATCAACCTGGAGAAAATTATCCTATGTGAAACAACCCAGGTACAGAAAGAGAAATACCACATGTTCTCACTCATAACTGAGAGCTGAATCTATAAATAAACAAACAATTCTGAGACAGAGAGAAAGAAACAAACAACAATCACAGTAATACGTTGAACTTTTAGAATGAAAGAAAATAACTGTAGTTACTAGAGGTGGAAAAGGGGAAGGAAGAGGGAGAGGGAGGGGGTCTAATGAGGAACTGGTTATGGACACAAAGAATGATTGCGTATTATAGGGATGAATAAGCTAATTACCATGATTTAACCATCACTCATTGTACACAATTACTGAAAATGAATTTTGTACCCCGCATGTATGTATAATAAATTATCTTTAAAAAAAAGTATATTAACCACCTTCACACATAAGCAACTGTTTTTACAGGCTATTGATAGGTAAGTGAGGTGATGGGTATGTTAATTAGCTTGATATAATCATTTATATTACACACATGTGTCAAAACATCACATTGTATCCCATAAATATATACAACTATGATTCGTCAATGAAAAGTATGTAAAACATAAACTATATAAGCTTATTACATTGATCACATCAGCAATGTGGCTCAGTTAACTGCTAAACTAAGGGGGGAGTGGGAGAGATGATAACAGTTTGAGATAAGGTGATGCCTTGGTATTGAGAAAATATAAAGTTTAACCTGGACTTCCCAGACTTCCTAAAGAATTGATGTATTTTTCTCTATAGCACTGATAACCTCCTGACACATTATAAATTTGTATTTGTTTATTGTCCCCACTAGGATAAAATTTCTAATAGTATATATTTTTACTGTACTATATCCAGTGTCGAGACAAGTGTCTGCTACACAGTAGATGTGTGATAAATCATTGCTGAGTGAGTGGAGGCTCTACTAAGGAAAGTTTACTGGAGAACACAACATGGTAATTAAACTCGTGATTGCACAGCTTGTAACAACATGATGCTATAAAACTTCTTTAAAAGAAAAGTACCTTAAAACATAGCCAAGGGATAAAGTAAAAAATAACTGAAGGCCCATAAACTACAGAGGAATACCATGTAAGGGAAATGCTGACTGTGATATAGGTTGAAATATTCCCATGGTAGTTTGCCTTCATTATGGCCATCATCAATCCCTTCCTTACCTATCAGTGCATACCACTTCCCTATCCAGACTTGGAGTCTGTTTCTCCTCAGATGGAATTTGGGATGCAACTTGATTGATTACAGAATGGGTGAGAATGATGTCCTTGGACTTCTGAGGCTGGATTATAAGAAATCTTGCATCTTTCACCAAGATCTATAAAAAGCACTTGCTCTAGAGAAAGAAAATCAATGTGTAAGAAGTCCATATACCATCAAATCATGATGTGGTGAGACACAGAAGCCACATGGATAGATCTAAAATATTAAGACACCATGAGTACAGAAAAAAAGGCCAAGCAGAATGGGGGCACTAGGGGCCGGCCCGGTGGCGCACTGCTACAGTGCGCCGCTTGGGAAGCGCGGCGGCGCTCCCGCCGAGGGTTCGGACCCACATACAGACTGGCCGCTCACTGGCTGAGCGAGGAGCGGGGGCAACACCGAGGGTTGCGCTACCATTGCCAGTCCCGGTCCGGTACG
>NW_007726151.1:40822-63635 GCF_000696425.1 Galeopterus variegatus
AGTCACGAAAAAAGACAAAAAGACAAAAAAAAAAAAAAAAAAGAATGGGGGCTCTAAATATATGAATGAAGGTGTCATTTTGGTTCTCCAACTCCAGATGCCTCGCTGACAAGATCACGGTTCAGAAAACATGCCACTCAGTCAAGATCTTACAGAATTCCTGATCCACATCTCATAAGCAAAATAAAATCGTTGTTTTGAGCCTCAATGTCTTAGAGGAGTGTGTTACACACAAAAAACTAAATGGAACAACATCCAATATATTTGCCAGATGACAGAGAAACTGGCTCTAAGAGCTTCAAATACAGAAGAGAAGGAGCATTTGTTTCTGGTTAAATCATGAAGCATGTGCCAACTACACTGTAATTTTTGACACAGATTTAACTGAGATTATTCTAGTTCAAAATGTAAACTACAAAGAAACTTATGACTGAAAAGAGTTTTGACTGTTGGGTCAGAGAACACATTAGGGACTCAGATACTGCTTTGACATCTATTTTCATCTTGTTTTGTTTTCCTGCATCATTTAGGTATAAAATCATAAAAGAGACCCATTGCCTGGTACCGACTCTACTAATGTTTTATTTATAGTATAAAGGCTTTTCTTTGCCTTTTAGCTGGGTTCTACAGGGATATATCAATAAATTTTTAATCTTCATTTTTACCCTCTTTTAAAGCAGAGCTACAAGTGAGTCTCACAGAGGGCTATGCAGAGCAACCTGGTATTTGTCAGGCTGCCACATGACTCATTTTTTTTTCAATGACAAAGCAGGTTGCTTCCCCAGAAGGGAACATGAAAGGAATTTCAGTAATCACGTCCTCCTTGATTTGCTTATACATTGCAGAATCAACAGTTGGATCTAACCAGAAAATAACAAGACAAGAGATAAAATATAAACTAAAAAACAAATAAAACCAAAAGAAAGAAAAATATAAGAAAACGACCACTGAAATAATCACTGTTTTTTTGTTCAAAAAATGTTTTTTTTAGCACATGTACTTTAAATGAAAATTTATAAAACAAATTACAAACAGAAATCTTTACACTTTACAGGACATTGAATCTAGTGTCTCAGCACCAAAACCTGTTAGAAAAATTGCAATCACATAATCCTGAAATCCCTTCTTGTTTGCTGAATGAAATACTTAAGTCCAGAGGAATGAAAGTTCTAAATTGGGTTCAGGCCAAAATCTGAGTCAGGAATTTCCAGGTCACATACTTAACACATGATTTGCTGCCAGCATTATTGCATAAAAGGAAATGTGACTTCTGAAAAAAACCTGAGCACTCATATTGGGTGGAGATACATCACTGTCTTTTTTAATCTAATAGTGGATGCAAAATGTCCCTGTAATGGAATATGGGGCCTTCTTAGCAATCACCAGGGCCAGTGAGCATATATGTAGGCTTCTTAGGCAAGATAGTTTTCTATGTCTGATTAGAAGAGACACATATTTAAAATATATATGTGTGAAATTATATAAAAGGATTGGAATTTATGGAATAGATAATTATAGAGAATACTGAGAGGAACAAAGATCAAGAGTTCCCTAAATCACCTTGAAGTAAAAGAAGAAGAAGGATTTGTGTTGATAGAAGCCGTTGAGAGGATCGTATCCCAACTTGAGACTAGGGGATATACCTATGGCTGTGGTAATGGACTTCTATTTGCGAGTACATTCTTCAACATGTCTTTGATATTATGTTATAGGAAATGTAATAACAGGAACTAGGAAGGAGGAGTGAGGAAGGAAGAAGATGGAAAGATAGCACAAGCAAATAAGTTTGAAAAAACACCAGGCCCATGAATATGAGCCATGAGGATAGTTCAAAAAGTTTCCACCTCTGATGGTCTAAAAACAAAAGGACAGAAAGTATCCCTTTTAAGGTAATAAAATATTTTTAATATTTACATGTTATATTGATAATTTCCTGATAAAATAGTTTTGCAAACCTGATCGTGAATTATTATGCTTCACATTATTCTGTGATTTGCCAACATTACTAAAACACAATCAAACATCTTCACTACAGAGATGAGAGCTTGCATGATCATCCCATAACTTTTTTACTCTTCCTTCTTCTACAAATGTTCCTACAAACCATACTGTTCTCCCCAATGCTAGCTGCTTTTCAGTATCCCAGGAATTTTACATGGGCTATTCATTCCACTTGAGCACCTTTCCGGTGCCCGATCAATGTAACCTTTTGATAGTGCCCAACAAATACAACTTTACTATGTAAATTATTTTTCTTCAATTTCTAAAGTATTAAGTAAAATCAGACACTTAATGAAAATGTCACCATCCCTCTCATAGGCTGGCAGTCCTTATTTACCAACACTCACCAGATGCTACTTTTTCATATGATTTATATGACAATCTGTTTAATGTCTATTTACAGAATGTAGAATGTAGACCCCATGAAGGCAGAGATCATGCAAGTCACCTTAATCATTATTTACTAAAGCATAACGTGAATAGTAAACTTGTAAGCATAATCATAAAGAGTATTGTTTACAGCTTTAAAAATTCATACTTCTTTATTCTTATTAATTATAAAGTTATATATAGTCTCAGTAAAACATTTAAGAAGTGTAGTCGAGTATAATTTTTTGCAATGATAAAAGTGTTCTATTTTCATTGTAGCTACTAGCTCCATGCATCTATTGAGCATCTCAAATGAGAATGAGAAATGAAAAATGAGAAGTGAGAATGAGAAACTAATTTTTAAATTTTGTTTAATTTTCTCATTCTCATTTGAGATGCTCAATAGATGCATGGAGCTAGTAGCTACAATGAAAATAGAACACTTTTATCATTGCAAAAAATTATACTCGACTACACTTCTTTAATGTTTTACTGAGACTATATATAACTTTATAATTAATAAGAATAAAGAAGTATGAATTTTTAAAGCTGTAAACAATACTCTTTATGATTATGCTTACAAGTTTACTTTAAATTTTAATAGCCACAGGTGGGTCATGGGTACAATATTGGAGACTAAACAATGCAAACATGTGGATACTAAATGTCCCTTAATAGTAGCATCTTTAAAGAGTAAAGGACAGGAATCAAAATCTTTGGAGACAACTGCAATGAAGTAAAGGGAAGTGTTCCTTCTTGCCCTAAAAAAAAAGCCGTGAGTTTTTTATGTAAATTGCTGCGATTGACCCTCAGTGGACCTAGTTCCTTGTTACCTGAAACATCTTGAGGAGAAGGGGTTAATAAAAAATTTGTTTTCAAATGTTAATTGTAAAAAACACTATATTTTGTCAGAAATCTGTCATGGTTTCTGTGAATAAGTACAAATAATTACATTTAAGTATATTTGAACTTTTATTTTATTTCATTAAGTATCTCTGCTTTTTAATGGGTAAAGGGTGGAGATGATGGACATTAAAAGAAAAATCAAATCACTCTGAAGTGAAATAGTCAAAAATTACTATTTTGTTCACCATCGTCACACTGAAAACATTTCTCAGGCTTTTAAAATATTTCCATTTAAATTACTAGCTGAGAACCAATTTCCTAGTAAAAGATTGTGGACAGATCTTTACCTTATACTTCTAGGTTTCCTCATTTGGGGGACAAATGTCAGAGCAGCACTCCTGCACTTCTGTGCATAATTTAACTTCATCACCATGCTTTTTATTAGGGACAATTGTAACTCTGCACTAGGGCTTATTAAAATTCAGGACAACACATATCTGCATATGTAAAAATGTAGAAGTAATATCCGTCTACAGAATCTGAGTGCCATGCTCAATTAAATGCCAAGCTGCTGGGTGGATACTCTGGTCACAGAGTAATAGTCAATTGTGCTATAACAAATAAATATATAGCATATCATGTTATGATAATTCTATATTTTATAAAGTCTTAGCAGTTAGGAATTTTGAGGCTTTGTGCCTAAATTTTATTTTCATCATGGAAAGTAAGAAGTTCTTTGGTATTGTTAGTGTCTTAACTTAAAACCAAATGTCTTATTATTATGCTTTCATGCTGATTTATCAGTTTAATTGAAGAATACAAACATGAGCTATTAAAATACAACTTCTTAGCCTTGCGAATCAGAATTTTCTTCATGGTCTACAAACCAAAAATGGCCAATAAATTATAGTACATTTTTCATTATCTTCAAGCCTGGATTTACATTTTTATGTATATCTAAAAGGTCTAATTTATCTTTACAAAACTCTTAATGTATAAATGCTGTTCCTTTACATTTGTAAGCCAGTTTTATTCCAGTAAAATATCATTTTAAATATATAAACCAGATTTATTTCAACAAAATATCACTTTCCTATTTAGGGATTTCAATTTGTAGGGGCTATGAAATTTTCTCTCCAAACTAGGGTATAAAAATGACACTCTTTGTTGTTGTTTTTTAAAATCATATTTATCTAGAAATCCCTAGTATCAAAAGAAATTTCATTTTAGTCATTATTGGATCTCCATTGTTGGGAGAGTCAGACCAACATTCTGAAGCTATTGTAACCATTGGTATTGTCATGGTCTACATGGTTCCTAAAGGAAACCAGTTCTATTCCAAAGGCTAAAAATCTGCTGAGATTAGGATCAGCCTCCCTAGGGTTTAATACCACCTTTCCTTATGGCAGAGAACAAACAGAATGAAGGACCTAACTACTTGCGGAACCTCCAAAATATCCCTTTGCAGTCTGAGGTTAAGTTTCTCAAATGCTTACTGAAATTATGCCTATTTATTACCACCATTTTCCAGGAGACAAAAATTTCCAAGGATGGTGCAGTAAAAAGTTCAGAAGATCTGCTTCTTCAAAATCAAATATAAAAGTGAGCGAAGTTGTTAATTTGGGTCTCTCAAAGTTGATTAAATACAAGCAACGACATAATGAGAAGCTGCTCAAAGTTGGGTAAGAACATTGAGACTGTTGAATTCTTGCCTGAGGCTATTCTCACCACACCCACCTTCCAATACCAGAGCAGTAGGCACACAAATGCTACCAGAGCAGATAACCCATAAAAGCCAGTTATTTCACTGCCAGAGGGAACAGACTTGATTATGAGCAGAAGGCACAAAAGCAATTTCCAGTAGTGTTTATAAGTAAAAATAGCAAAATTAGCAGAAAATTAACAGGGAAATCTGACCACACTTCTAACCTGAGATTGAAGTTATCCTTAGAGTGAGCAACAATCTGGCTCACCATCTAGAAATTTAACAGGGAACTCCTGGAAATGAGAGAGAAAGAGCCTTAGAGGAGCTAGATTAGTTATCTAAACATCCATGGCTGACTGGAAAGCTATTACATGTACAAGGATGAGAAAAAATGGAACTTTAACATATCCATAATAATCATTAAAAAGAATAAAGTACTACAAAGAATTTAAACCCCTACTACTAACCAAGATCAAATAAAAATTTATGCTTGATATAATGTAGGAGATAAACTATATCACTTCTGATAGAAACACAGGAGAAAATAGGACCTTGAATTAAGCAATGATTTTTTGATTTGATGCCATGGCCTGTTCATAAAAAAATATATAGATTAAATTTCAAAATTAAAATATTTTGCTTTTCAATAGACCATTTTATGCACTTGAAATATATGCTACAGGCTGAAAAAAAATTGAAAATCTATATCTGATAAATACTGTGTATTCAATATATAGAGAGAAATTCTGCAACTCGGTAAGAAGATGGAAAAACATATAATGAAAAATCAGGGAAACATGATAATACAAAAGGAGACTGAAAAAGCACCAGTAAATCATCCCCAAAAATGAAGATCCATGAATTAATTGACAGAGTATTAAAAATAATCATCTTAAGGAAGCTCAATGAACTATAAGAAAATACAGATAGAAAACTAAACAAAATCAGAAAAAACAGTACATGAACAAAATAACTTTAACAGATAAATAGAAATGAAATATAAAAGAACCAAAAAGAAATCTTGGAGGTGAAGAATGCAATCTGAAATAAAAAATTTGATTGATAGCTAAATAGCAGATGTGATCATGCAGAAGAAAGAATTAGCAAAGTAAAGCACAGGTATTTGAAATAATCTAGTTAAGGAACCAGTAAGATCAAAAAGTAAAGAAAGCCTACATGAGTTATAGAACACCATCGAGCAAGGCAGTATAGGTATTATGGAAATTCCAGAAGGAGCAGAGAATGAGAAAGGTCTAGAAAGCTTATTGAAGGGAATAATAACAGAAAACTACAAAAATTTGGCAAGAAAAATGATGAACATTCAGATCCATGATGCCCAAAGAATATCAATTACTCTGAACAACAAGAGGCTTTACCAAGATACATTATAATATCAAACTATCCCTAAACTCCTTGATATACCCTTGTGTGTCCAGTATACTATATAAAATACATAAATTTGGTGGGTTATGAACAAAAGAAATTTAATTCTCACAGTCCTGGAGGCTGGGAAGTGCAAGATCAAGACACCAGAAGATTGGATGTCCAGTAGGATCCACTTTTTCATTCATGAACTTTTCTATTCTTTCTCACAAAGCAGATTGTGTGGGTTTCTGTTCAGCCTCTTTTATAAGGGCACTAATCCCATTAATGGAGTCTCTGCCCTTTTGAACTCATCAACTCCCAAAAGTCTTGTCCCCTAATACCATCACTTTGGTGTTAGAATTTAACATAAGAATTTTAGGGGAATACAAGCATTCAAATCATAGAAACCCATTAACATAATCAATAATAAAACCATATAATCATCTCAATAAATATAGAAAAAAATATTTGACAAAATTCTACATCGTTTCATGATAAAACACCCAAAAAATTAGGTATAGAAGGAATGTACCTTAACACAGTAAAGTTAATATATGACAAACGCACAACTAATATCATACTCAACAGTGAAAAACTAAAAGGTTTTTCTTTATGATCAGGAATAAGACAAGAATGTCCAATCTCACCACTTCTGTTCAACATAGTACTAGAAGTACTAGTCAGAGCAATCAGACAATAACACACACACACACACACACACACACACACACACACACACATATAAAAGCATCAAAATTGAAAAGGAAAGATTAAGTTATCTCTATTTACAGATGACATGATCTTATATACAGAAAACCCTACAAATTTCACCAAGAAACTGTTATAATGAATATGAATTCAGTGAAGCTGCAGTATATAAAATCAACAATCAAAATCCATTTGCATTTCTGTACACTAACTACAAACTATCTGATAGAGAAATTAAGAAAAAAATCCCATTTACAAGAACATTAAAAAATGAAAATATTAATTACAAATAAATTTAACTGAGGAAGTGAAAATTCTGTGGACTAAAACTGTGAAACTTTGAAAAAAATTAATTGAAGACACAAATAAATGGAAATATATTCTAAGTTCATGGACTGGAAAATCAATTTTATTAAAATGTTCACAATACCAAAAGTGTTGTACAGATACAATGCTATTCCTATCAAAATTCCTGTGGCACATTTTACAGAAATATAGAAAAGAAGTAATTCTAAAATTTGTATAGAACCACAAAAACCCTAACTAGCCAAAGCAATAATGAGGGAAAAAATGTTTGAATCATCACACATCCTGATTTCAAAATACATTACAAAGCTACAGTAATCAAAAGAGTATTATACTGGTATGAAAACAGATATATAAACCAGTGGAACAAAACAGAGATGCAGAAATAAATCAGTTAATTTATTGTCAGCTGATTTTTGACAAGGGTGCCAAGAACATATAATGCAAAAAGATTAGTCTCTTTAATAAAAGGTGCTGGGAAAATGGAATATTCACACACAAAATAATAAAATTGGACCATTATCTAACACCAGATACAAAATCAACTCAAAATATATTAAAGATTTAAACATAAGAAATGAAGCAGTAAAACTACTAGAAGAAAACAGAATAAGAAGCTTTGAGAATAAGCTTCTTGACATTGGTCTTGGCAATGATTTTCTGGATATGACACCAAAAACAAGAGTAGACATTTTTTGCTTTTAGTTTTATCAAATTAAGAAGCATCTGCCCAACAAAAGAAAAAGTCAACAGAGTGTAAAGGTAACCCACAGAATGAAGAAAATATTTGCAAACTGTATATATGATAAGGGTTCATATCCAAAATTTATAAGGAACTCATAAAATTCAATAATAAATAAACAAATAACCCAATTAAAAACTAAGTAAAATATTTTAGTAGACATTTCACACAGGAAGATTTATATATCTTCTGTCCTTTAAGCTTTCTGTTTTATTCAGTTCTTCATGTGTCCTTGTGATTCTGGGATCAGTGGTTGCTGTGGAACATCCTTCTCACTGATGATTATAGGAGAGCAGGAGGGACATGCAAACCAGGAAAGCATTTTTTAAAACCTCTCCCTGCATCACGTAAACTGGCCAAACCCAAATCAACGGGGTGGGAATATATGTTCTTACTAAAAGGGAAAACATCGCAAATTTACATGGCTGAAAAAATGTAGATGTACAACACAGAGTAATAATTGGAATAGCAATTCAGCCTAGCACATTTCCCTTCAATTCGAATCTACCAAGTGTGTGTATCCTGACCTTCTCCCTCCCTGTCTTCCTTAGGAAGAGTTTCTACCAAAAAAAAAAAAAAAAAAAAAAAAAAATTCTCCTTTCAGACCCATTTCATCAGTTAGCTTTTGCTGTTTTATGTTTTATACATAGGCACAGAATTCCCAGTATCATGTAACAATAAACATGTATTTTTTGCTCACATGTTTGTATTTGGCTAGGGCACCACTGTTTTAAGCTGTGGGACTCAGGAAGAGCTAGGTTGACTCTCTGTATGCTTCATTCTTGTACCAAGAGGGAGAGACAGTATCCATCTTCAATGTATTTTTCTTATGCCAAGGGCAATTTCACAAGAAGGAAAGAAAAATGCACAATAAATACAAGTTTCTCCACATGTTACATCCGCTAATATTCTGTTGCTCAAAATAAGCCACATCTCCAAACCTAGAAAGCACACTCCATGCCTCAAGAAGCTATTGTCCATCATCTTAGTCACAATTTATCACTTCTCTCTCACATAGCCTAAAGCTATGCTATCCACCTTTAATTAGCATATATCCAAACTTATCAAATTCTACAAATTAAATACATACATTTCTTTGTATACCAATTTTTGTATACTCAATAAAGCTGTTTTTTTAAAAAAGGAAATTCTGGCACGTACTACAGCTACCGAACCCAAGTCCGGGTGCCCACTGCCAAATAGAAACAAACAATTCAAAAGTCAAATATTGGTGAAAAGGGAAGGCAGCTTTATTTAGGACCAGTAACCTGAAGGGGGATGCTATGCTAACCTATCTCCAAAGGACAGATTTACTGAGAAATTCCTAAGGGAGGAGTTGGAGGGAATGGAATGTGGAGAGAGTCCAGCTGCTTTTCAAAGCTCTAGCTGGCTGGTGGCCTCTGTTATCTCCTAGCTGCACCTGTGATTCCTTGTTAGTGACCAAGGTCAGCTTCTGACATCTTGTTTGATCACTTCTTGGAACTCTGCAAGCCTCAAAGAAGAACTGATAGTTTTGCAAGGTACTGATTAGCTTTCGACAGCCTTGTTTTTCTACTTCACAAGCAAGATAAGAAAGTCTGGGGATGGGAAGAAAGAGAGGAGGAAAAAAACAAACAAACTATGTCTTTTAAAATTTTCTTACAGCCCAGACAGTTAAAGGGCTCAACATGCCTGCAGACCTGCTCACTCGAACACTAAAACATGGATAAACTTTGAAGACATTACACTCAGTGAAATAAAAGGACATAAGAGGATGAATGTCATATGATTCCACTTACATGAGGTACATAGAGTAGTCAAATTCATAGAGATGCAAAAGCAGAATGTGGTTGCCAGGGGCTGCGGTGGAGGCGGGATGGGGAGTTAGTGTATAATGGATACAGAGTTTTGGTTGGGGAAGGGGAAACATTCTGGAGATGGATGGTGCATAATTATGTCATTGTACTTGTTACCTCAGAAATGTACGTTTCAAAAATGCTAAAATGGTAAACTTATGCTATATATATTTAACCACAATAAAAAGGAACATTTATAGTAAAATAAAAATTTAAAAAAAAACACTAAAACTTCTGGACTTTCATGTTGCTTCTGAATACCCCCTTAATTTGGCCATTTCATTTCTGTGTTCAACTTTCTTTTGTTATACCTTGTGATGGCATCTAGCTCATGCCTTCAAATACTTGCATCAGAACTTTCTTGCTCAATGCAGCAAATTACTTAGGTACATTGCCTTGTGTGCAAGTTACTGTAGAGAGCAGTTTTACCAAATGTTTTATCATTACAGAACGTGGGTTATAATTTGTTCAGTCTCTGATATAAGCTTTCTTGCCAAATGTCAATGCACATATTTTAGGTTTTTGTTATGACACCACCCTTACTCACATACTAAAATTGGTACTGGTCAAGGTTTGGCCAGGAAAACAGAAGCCACTCTATATAATCTGAATAAAAAGAAAGAATAATTTATGAGGTTGAAAGCACAGAGGTCAAAGAGGCCACAGTGCAGAATGGAGGATTTGACACTGACACAGTGGTGAGGTGGTTCTCACAGCTTGCAAGGGAGTTATTATGAATCTTTTGTGTATCTGCAAGACTAGCTACAACTCCCTCCAGAGAACAATGCCTTCTGTTTTTCATCTGCCTTGCAAATCTTGCACAAGCTCCTCTTCTGGGCAAAGAACCAGAAAAATAGAGGATTCTGGGAAACATGATAATCAGAGTTAGAACATGGTAGAGCTGAACTAATGACAGAAAATCCAGCATAGACATGGTTTCAAAAAAAGACACACATGAATTTACAGAGTTGTTAACAATTGCATTTCTCAATCTGAGATCTATCTCTATAAACCCTGAATTAGTGGAAATGCTTATACATGTAGACCAAGGATTAGGGAATCAACCTGAAACTAAATAAACTATAGAAGTAACTAAGGGACACGAATATGCACATTTTAAAAAGATTATTTTCTCTCTTTTAAGAGTTTGGCTTTTTCTTCCTAAAGAGTTCAACTAAAGTCATCACATAAATTGTCTATTATATGTGATTCCAGTCTTTGAATGACAGTGAAAACATCAAATATGTCAAATATGTTGCATGCAGTTTACTAAAAATATTTTTTGAATGGGTTTATTTCTTGTTCTCTCTTTCTCTCTCTTATTCATCTTTTTCTGAGTATTTCCATGTGCTCCTTTTCTTGATATATATGAGAAACACATATTTATAAGCATATTAAGTATACATATGGAAAATATAAAATATACATATGCATATAACATATACATAAGAAATATACATATATACATGTATATATTATATAAACTTGCATATATATAATATATATATAATTTAAGAACCAACTTAAAATCTTCTATTATTTGGGACATGCATACTATTAATCAATATAAAGCATAGTTACTTGCATAGGCTGGAAATATTTCCTAATGAGAAAGTTTAATGGTAAAATTTCTATAGAAAGTATGACACACACAAAAAAAAAAAACGGGGGGGGGAAGAAGATATAACAACTATACTTTCATGAAGTTGTTACAACAAGCAAACGGAGAGGACATTCTTGGGGGGGAGGGGAGAGAGGGAGGAGGGAGGGAGGTGTCGGTGATGGGCCATAATAATCATATACAGTGTATATTGACAAAATAAAAATTTAACAAAAAAAAAAAAGAAAAAAAAAAAAAAACGGGGGGGGGGAAGAAGATATAACAACTATACTTTCATGAAGTTGTTACAACAAGCAAACGGAGAGGACATTCTTGGGGGGGAGGGGAGAGAGGGAGGAGGGAGGGAGGTGTCGGTGATGGGCCATAATAATCATATACAGTGTATATTGACAAAATAAAAATTTAACAAAAAAAAAAAAGAAAGTGTATTTCTGCAGTGTTAATATTGATAGTCTTGAAAATCATAAATGTTACATTGGAGCACACGAGTAAAATTTAGAGAGACTTGATGAGCATCCTTTATACTCAGATTTCTTAGTAGCAAAGAAAAATGATTATAGATGTTAAATGTTGGCTTACACTGTGGGATAGTAGAAAAAGTCTCAAACTAAAAATTAGGATATATGAATTTAGCTTTGCTTTTTTTTACTAAATATATAATTTGGATCTCTTGATTTATCTCTTTAAGACTTGTTTATCTGTATTATAAAAGTAAAGGCTGAGGTTAAGTTATCTTTCAGGCAATTGTCAATTCGCAAATCTACAATTATGTGTCATACTGAAAATAGTTTATAAGTATAATTTAAGCTTAAGAAAAATAAATATTAAAAGTGACCCAAATGTGTTTTTTTTTTAAATTACTGTCTAAAAACTACCCCAAATCTTAGTGAATTAAAACAACGAACATTAATTTTCACTCACCATTCTGGGGTCAGCAGGGCAGTTCTTCAAGTCTGGTCTAATTTGGGTAGGGCCAGATGGTCTGGAATTGACCACAGCTTGTACGGTAATGAAAGACTTGTTGCATTGGTGGGAGAACTGGCTCAGGTGAAATTACTTGTTTCCATGGTATGTGACTTTCTCTCATTTTCCAGTAGGCCAGAAAGCCTTTATTACATGGCAGTCAAAGGGTTCCAAACATTACAAGAGAAGGCAAGTCCAAGGGGGTGTTCTTCATGCCTCTGCCTGTATCAAGTTTGCTAAAGTCCTAATTGGCTAAAGCATATCACACAGGCAAGCCCAGTTCAACAGACAGAGAAATCCTTCCTTTTAATGGAAGAAATAGCAAAGTCTCATTGCAAGGGGAGTATGAACACAAGAATAGGAGAAATTTATAACCAATTTTGCAATCTCCTATGTTTCTTAATCTCCAACAAAACTGCGCTATATGACTTCTTATATAACTTATGCAATCCCCTAAACTTTAGTTTTTTCATGTTTCTCTACCTCTAATACTTTTTCCTGTGTTTATAATTTCCTGCACTTATTGCCACTTATGGTGCATAAGTGCCTTACCAAATTCTAGGGTTGTTTGTTTGTTTGTTTGTTTGTTTTCATAGACAGAGAGGGCAAAAGGATGAGGCAGTGCCTGGATTTTGCAGGTGCTGAGGAGGCTTCACAAAGGAACATGTTCACTTAAAGCACAATGTAAGGATATTAGACCCAGAGAGCTTACGCTGAGTATCTTGAGACAAAAAAATGGGCACAGAAAGAGAATGTGCAAAAATAAGCTTATCTCCTTTACAACTTTATTTAGAAACTATCTTTTACAGTACAGTTGAGGAATGAGGCTAAATTCCACAGCTGTTTGTGTGAGAATTTTATTGCACAGAAGTCACATGTTTTGGAGGGATATTTGTTCTCTAATATGTATTAAAACTTTGTAGAAGTAAGGCCTTTAATAACAGGGATGTGATAAGTAAGAGTGTGTATTAGTCTGTTTCTGTTGCTTATAAGAGAATACTTGAAACTGGGTAATTTTTTAAGAAAAGAAAATTTATTTTTCACAGTTTGAAGTCTGGGAAGCCCACGTCAGTGGGGCACATGTGGTGAGGGCCTTTTTCTTAGTGGGAACTTTCTACAGGGTCCCACAGCGAACAGGGTGTCAGATGGTGAGAACGGGCTGAGCAAGCAAGCTAACCTTCTCACTCGCCCTCCTTATAAAGCCATCAGAACCACACTCATCACTCCATGAATGGATCAATCCATTCATGGGGACATGGTTGCTCACAATGTAATCACTTCTTAAGTAACATAATTGGATTTCCACCCTCTTAACACTTGCAATAGAGTCAAGTTTCCAATACATGAACTTTTGAGGGGCGCATGTGAGCCACAGCAGTAGGTACTTCAAAAAGTTCATGGAAAAATAGAACTAAAGGATAATACAAATATTTCCATGAACTTTTTGAAGTAACCTAGAATGTAATAGACTATAAAGGAAAAACAGCTATACTGTGTGATTCTTGTTCATCTGAACTTATAACGTCTTGAAATGATCTCAGATTGTACAGATGCAATCATTACATATTTGGTCTTTCAAGGAAAGAGCTATATATTTATATTTATTTAGTAATTAGTCATTGATTTATATTTATTTATATTTCTGAATATGTGAACCCATGAAACTAGAAAAGACAATAAAAAATAAAATCTTTCGGTGTCTTGGAATACCATCAGTATTTGTTATAAATGATATTAAAAGCATGTGTAAATGCTGACTATATTTAAGAATTTATATTACACAAATATAAAATATTTACAAATTAGCCTCAGTATTACACTTATCTTTAGTTTGATGGGATAATTTTAGAGGATCTTCAAAGTCACTTCGATTAATAATTTTCTACCCTTTACAAAACTTAAAACATTGGCTTTAGCGCTAATCAAACACATCAATTGACTACTGATTAAATATGCTAATATTTAACCAGATATATTTATTATAAACCTGATTTTTTCAATCCAGATCACATATAATAAGGGCACATTCATTCAAGAATAATAAAAAAGTGTACTATCTGTCACATAGGATATATAAAATTTTATAAATATTGTAAATAAAAGATGGAGAAGGAATGCAGGGAGTGCTTGAAATAAAATCCTATATGGTCAAGTGTTTAGATACCTTTATGTATGTGTTTGTTCATATGACTTCTAAAGTATTTAAGAGTCTCAGAGAGGAAAAATTGTGAGCATTGCAGTCAGTTGACTACAAGTAAATGGCAACTCCACCACATAATAGATTCTTGATCTAAGGCAAGTTACATCTTTTCTAAACTTCAGTTTCCTTATACAGGCTATGATAATAACCATAATTGAGAAAGTTGTTTTGAGAAGGAAATAATTAATGAATGCTAAAGTTCTTTGAAAACTTGTACACAAACATACTTACATAATTTATCTATATGTTGTGTATGTGTGCAAGAGAAGCAATGTATAAAAAATACCTACTTTAAAATTGCTCATAATAATATTCAATAACAATTATAAGTTCCACTTACTTGTACAGTTACAAATGCTTTAAAAATCATTACCTTTCATTCTAATCACAGCCCCATGAGGTAGTTTTTACTATACCCAGTTTGTAATTGAAGAAAAAGAGCCATATCAGTTGTGAAACTACAATTATGTATCTAAATTCATCACTTTCATATCTGTGTTCTTCAACATTATGTCAGCTTTTCCAAAGTCTAGTCTTGAGGAAAATGGCTGAATATAGTTGAAAAACATGGTAACCTATATCCTTTTTGTTTAACAAATACACAAATTATATTAGCACATTAGATTTTGAAATATCTTGTAGCATACAGTGTACCCTTGGTCTTTAAGTGTGTTTATTCCTGAAATTCCCAAATTAATTTGATTAATTATACTTTTATTGAGCACACTTCTATGTGTCATGTTTATGTGAGTGTGTGTGTGTGTGTGTGTGTGTGTGTGTTTTGCTAGGGGGCATGATTCTATATCAGGACTATACTTAAACTTCTAATTATAAAATTCAGACATTTATATCTAGTCTGGGTTTTCAAGTTATTTGCTTCTAGCCTAGTCTCTTCTTTGGTATTTATATATGACATTAGTCAACTACACAGGACCATGTATAAAGCTTTGCCCAGCTTTGATTTTAGAGACCGTCCTATGAAACTATAAAAATGTACCTCTTTTAAGAGAGATGCTGTAGATTTCTCAAGAAGTAATGTGATATAGTTTTCCCTCCATAAAGCAAACCATTTTGAAGAGCACGTATTGAAACCAAATATGTTTTTGATGCAGCTACTTCATTATTTTCGTGCTGACAGCTTTACACTAAAATATCACTTTCATATCTACTATTTGGTTTTCTGATCTTTGTCGGTAATACACTTTGGCAGTCATGATATGGTGGAAAATGACAGTGGCATATTTGAGGGGTTGGAGATGGAGAATAGTCTATGGGGTTTGATGAAAGATGTAGATAGCTAGAGACTGACATGCAGACTTCAACAGATATGATAAGGTTGCTTTTTTGAAATAGGAGAACACTCTGAGTAATTTAACATTTATTTCACATTTTCTTTGTCACATAAAAAAATAGTTTGATTCAACATCTGTATGTCTATTTTTACAACAATACCACTCTTCTTAAATCATTATAAATTTATGGTTTTGCTATGTGATAGCAAAGTTTAAAATATTCATTTGTAAATTTTCTTGACTGTTCTCATACATTATTTCACCTATGTAAGTTTCAGAACCTATTTGGTAATTTTATGAGAAAATGGGACTGCATTATGTTATAAATTAGTTTAAGAATCAATATCTTTATAATATGAAAATTTACCATTTTATTTGTATACACATCTCATATTTGATATGTTCTTATATAATATCTCACATGCTTTTCAATTTTAATTGAGATTTAAAATTATAATTAGTATTATCACAATTATTCATGAACATTTCTGTTTTAAGTGAGATCTTTGAATGTTGAAGGTTATGTTAATTGACTTTGCTATGTTTTGTTGTTTCTATTTTTAAAATTACTCTTCAAAATTTTTTATGTACACAATTACATCTTACGTAAATTTTGGTTCTTCCTTTCAATTACTTACATGTTCATTTCTGTTTAATTTCTTGTTATGTAATTAGACCTTCCAGTGCAATGTTAAATAATGGTAGCAATAGTAGGAATCTATGACTTATAGTTGATATAAGGGGCAATGCTTCTAATATTTTGTAATTTATAGCAGAATTTCAGTAATTTCCCTTTACCAAGAGTTATGCGTGTATGTGTGTGTGCACATGTGTGTCCGCTAGTTAATTTCTTCCATTTCAATCTTTATAGGAGTTTGTTGTGCTGTGAGTGAGTCTTTTACATTTCTTTTGTGAATTCTAGCTTTTAAAATTTTCTTTTATTCCTTTTTGATTTTAATCTTAGAAACAAATTATATAAAATGCATCTATTACATATAGATTTAAAATATTATTGCAAATAATTGATAAATATAATTACTTTAGATTTGTTTTATTCTGTGTAGTAATAATCATTTATGATGCTATTTTATCTTTTCATCTCTTGCTCATATTTGCCAACCTAGTCAATTTTATTAACCTTTTAAAAGAATGTCTTTGTAATTTTACCTATTAAATTTAATATTCAAACATCTTTGGGGATTTTGTTTCTTTGTTTTTTATTTTAATTTATCAATCTACAATGTAGTCAATTTTCATGTCCCTTTACCAATTTGTTTCACATACTTTTTTATTTTATTTTTATTAGAAGTTTTCTTTTAGTGTATTTTTTTTCTTTACCTGAAACACATCATAAATTTATTTATTTTCAATATTTCCTGCTTTCTAATACATTTAACTAAAGCAAACAGTTTTCTTTGGGTTTCTCTGTGCCCTAAATTTAGGGACTTATAAATATTTATTTCAGTCATGTTTTTGTTAGTCAGAAATTTGACGAGAGCTTGGCTGAGGTTGAAATGTCAACTTCCAAGTTAGCTTTTGTGCTCTATGACTGGACCTTTAGTGTCTCTTACTCCATATGGCATTTTATCTTCCAAGGCTTCTTCTTGTGTTTCTCAGGTCATGATAGTCTTAGTAGTAAGCAATTTTGTATGGAGCTCAGCTTCCCAACAGGGAATGTTCCAAGTGTTAGGAAAAATGCCGAATGGGCACATCTTCATTTCTGCAGTATGCTGTTGGTCAAAGCAATCAGATTCATAAACTCCACTTCCTCTTGGGAAAACGTCAAAAGATTTGTGGCTCTTTAATCTACCACTCCCTTTTCAGCTCCGTATTCTAGCTCTTTATCAATTTTGCTGTAATAATTTATAACAATGTCTCTCTTTTTTTTTTTTTCTTTAGCCCACAAGTTGTTTGGAACGGTGTTATTTTTCTCTCTGTCTTTCTTTTACTTAATGTTCAACTTTAGTGGTTTTCTTGAACTATCATTTTAAAATATTTGTGGTTCTTAACTCTTGGACAAAATACAGCCCCCATAAAGCCAATTGTTCTACTTTTTGAGATTTTATTTATGACCAAATATATACTTATTTTTAATATTTCTAAAGGATATTGCTTTATTGAAGTATTACAATTATTGATTTTTTATTTATTTTCTCCTATTTTAGCTGCATATTTTGAATGTTTTCAATACAAAGTAAAATTTGCTATATTCACTTCACATTTAGTACAGTTTATGTCTTATATGTAGTAAAACTAACTTCTTAGGTATATAAAAGTTTCTAATGCTTAATTGTCTCATACTTTCCAACTTTTATTATAAAGTAATATTTTTCTTATGTAAGACATTATTAATAAATCTGTCATCTAATAATAATACTAAATCCTATGTACCACATCTATCTATTCTTATAGTCTCTGTATATTTTGCTAAATATTTTATTTACTTACTTGTCTTCTTTCCTAAAGTGCTACTTCTTTTGTGCAAAGTACGTATCTAATTTTTCCATTTCCACAGAATGTAGACCTCAGTATGGAAAAGAGTAGACATTCAATTTGTTTTACAAAGTCTGAACACTGGTTCTATCAAAAATAAATATGCAAATGATAAAACAGCATGCTTCAATTGATATTCAGTCTTAAAAATCCTTAATGTTTTTCTTTTATTATCAGTTTGAATCAATTTCAGATTTCTTTAACCAAAACTGTAGATAATTTATGAATTTGAATTGAATTTTCTCCAGACTCACTCTCAGTGATAAAGAATAAAAATGAAAAAAATTATATACAATGTTAAGAAACCTATCACAACAGAAAGTCAGGGTTTCAAAGTGGAATGAAAGTAAGACATCTGCCACACACACACACACAAAAGTCTGTGTACTTTAGAAGCATGTTTTCCTGGAAAAATATATTTATCAAGATTAGAAAAAAGTAGGAGCTAGTGGTCAAAATTCACTTTAAAACAACAGTATTGTTATGACTTTATGACTTAGCTATTAAAATACCCATACACTGATTGGTAAATAGTCTCTTCTATGATTAAATATTTTTAATATCACTCCTGTATGCATGCATATATAAACAGAAGGACACACACACTAAAGGTCTAGAGGAAGGGACTACAAAAAAAGTTGCATTAGTCCGTTTCTGTTGCTTATAATAAAATACTTGGAACTGAGTAATTTATAAGAAGTTGAAATTTATTACTTACATTTTCAGAGACTGGGAAATCCAAAGTCCAAGGAACACATCTGGTGAGGGCCTTGGCGGTGGCATCAGTGACCCGGCAGTTTCACATGGCAGAAATGGTGGAGCAGAGAGAGAGATTCTCATGTGCTTTCCTTTTAAAGCCTCCAGAACCATGTCCCTGACCAACATCATTAGTCCATTCACTACGGCACAGTCTTACAGTCTAATCACTTCTTCAAGGCCCCAGCTTTCAATTAACATAATAGAATTTCTCACCCTGAACAGTAACAATGAGTATTCAAGCTTCAATGAGCTTGGGGGAGCATCCGATCTACAGCAAAAGTCAAAAATTCTTAATTTGTTAACAAGTACACACTCCACCACTTTTTTACCAAAACCGTCCTTGGACTTAACACAGGAAGAATTAAAGTAAGTAACACCTTACCCTTTACTCAAATGAGAACTTGGCTCATTTGGCCACTAAGTCAGTATAAGAAAAGAAGATGAGAAATAAAGGAGAAGAAGGAGATGAAAAAGAAGGGAAAGAGAAAGAAAAGAAAGGAAAAATGATAGGCCAGGAAAGGAAATACATTTTTTAAGAGAATTGAAATCAACGAGGTAAGATTAAGTTAAGCTCTATAATAGCTGAAGTTTATATATGGATTGCATATTGGCACATTTTGTCTTGCTATATATCTTGCCTTTTATTTGTATTTAATAATTAATGTTATTTTTAATAGTTATATACAATCATAGATAGGATAAAGGATTATTATTCATTGTATTTTTCATACCTATTTAAAATTGGCCTCAGCAACTAAACACAGGATAAACTCCTACATCTGCTACAAAGCTGTAATGATTACAGAAATATTGCCTAGAAGAATTCAGTCTCCAAATTATAATTCTTCCAAAGTCAAAAACAAAGTGCAGGGGCAGATGTCAAAATAAGGGAAAAGTACATTATTAACACATAAGTAATAAGAAAACACACATAAATGTGACCATTATATTCTCTATAAAAAATCCTTAATCACTCAAGTTGAATTGTTAAACCCTGATTAAGTAAGGGTTGACTGTGTATTACCCTAATGTGAGAAACATAAAAATTCATATGCTGGAGGAAACAGAGTCTTCTTCATTTAAATAGCTAGATTTGCTTGCTTAAGAACACACACACACACACACACACACACACACACACACACAAAATTTATGAATTTGCAGAAGCCAGTTCTTGTGCCCTTAAAGTAATCACACAGGGGCAAGTTTCATCTGTTGGTGGTCAGCCACAATTCAGGGAGAGACTTGTATTATCTTATTTTAGGATGTCATAGTTTCCACATATCAAATGTCAGAAAATGTCCCAAAAGGCAGCTTGGCAATAGCCAACAGCAGCAAGTCTATACAACAGTCAGCAAAGTAAGCACAAGCTGTCAGACAGAATTGCTTTCAAAAAGCTTTTTACTTGTTGGATAGAGAGACTTGGCATGCTTTATTTTGTTTCTCAGAGTAAACTCTTTTTCATAGCTTCTGGCATTTTGTTGTCACAGGAAATGCTCTGGTATACTCTACTGCTTTGTCAGTACCCTTTGAGATAATGTAATCGCAGAGAATATGTAAACTATATTTGATTATTCTGAGGATAGTTATCTTATTTCAATATGATCACATAATTTAAAAATCAGATATCAAAATATATGGTTATACCTTGTCAGCTTATTATACCTTATTAATATGAATCCATTAAATGCAAAACTAAAAAAAAATATAACTCAAATAAAGCAGCTCAATAAATAATTAGGTTCCCAAATAAATTGAGTTCCTAACATATGTAAAAAAAAAAAAAAAAAAAAAAAAAAAAAAAAAAACTTTCACAAAGTAATAATGGTCTTTTAATTTTCCTGTATATAATTTTCTGCATAATGTATAGTTATCCTAATTATAGTATTATCCTTAGTATACTTTTACTTTATAAAACTTATGAAGAACATTCATCCTCATCAAGTGTGTAAAATAAAGTTTTAGTTGATGTATAATGTGCTTGGTGGACATATGTAGAAAATAGTTGGAACTATTTTACAGCAGTTGGTGATAGACAATACCAAAATTTATATTAATGACAATATTACACAATATTACATCATTATAGTGACATCAATATGTATGTTTTTATTATGTAATTTTATGATTTTCGAATTTCTGCTTGTCCCACATGTCATACTAATAACAAACTTTTTGATAAACTTCTACTGTATTTTAACTTCTAGAGTAAATCATCGCAGCCATAATAAATAAATAAATTCTTAGATGCTATTTGAATGTCAGTGGGTGCTACACATATCTCTGTAATGTGGCTGTGAGGTTGTAACACTCATCACTGCTTATTCTTTCACTGCAGATGAGAAGCTTTTGATTAATTTTGTAATTTTACTGACATCAGATGTGTATATTTTCCACTGGTTTCTCTACTTTAGGTAGTTGGGGAAAATAGTATTTTCATTCATTAAAAAATGTTTCAATACTTGTATATTCTCAGAGGTAGGAGACTTTTGTGTCAACAATTGAGAAATAGGACTTGTTTTTCCCCTTCAGGAGAACATGGCTCCGGTGGAGGATGGAATCATGAGTGTGGGCATTGGATGGGTGACAGGGAAAGGGATTAATCAACAATAGACTGTTCCACCTGTACCAGCCAGCAAAACCAAACAAAAACATAACAAAACAAAAAACAATAGACTTGAAAATAGCACTCTAATTGCCCAATTTAAGAGTATATCAAATAGTTATCCAGTTTGGAATACAGAAAAATAGTCACTTTTATCCTTATTTGAATATAAATGAAATGTCACTGAATGCATTAGCAAGGTCTCAGCACATCTGAGGATTTTGGTGTCTTACAGTCATGAGTCAGTAACATTTTCTCAAGTTGCTGGTGTGTTTCACTGAGTAACACAGACAGATACTAGACTGCTGCATTTTCAGAGAAATGTACTGCATTGCCAGCTTTATATCATTTTTATACCTCAATCTTGAATTCACAATGGTGTTTTAATTATACAAAATGAGAAAATTTAAAGCTATGATCATGAGAGCATGTATGATGTGTGTGAGGAAAGAGAGAGGAAATGTGAAATAAAACATGAAAGTATTGAGGAAATACTACAATATTTTGTATGACATGACTGAATCATAACTATACAAGCTTGGAAGCTGTCACATGAATACCTTGATTAAGTCAAGTAATGAAATCTTGATGTTTGAAATTCAATCTAGAATTCAAACCATGAATAAAAAAACGGTATGTGCTGATTTAAAAATTGCAGAAATGGATTTTGAGAGAATCCCATTTTGTGGTTTTTGGAGGAATCATAAATCATTCTCAGTCCTCTCATGGTGTTGATGTAATTTGTCCCCTATAAATCACTATAGACCATGACCCTCATTCAGGGAGTCAAAATGCTACACATTCAACAATAATTCAGTAATTTGCTTCGCCTACTGAGTGTCATAGTCTCAGCAAATGACAGAAACCCTCCCTCTTCCTGCTGCTCCATGAATATTCAACCCAGTGTGTCAACTCAGAGTTAGAAGCTAATAGGAACCAGAAAGCTAAACACAGGGGTTATTTCACAGCAAAAAAAAAAAAAAAAAAAAAAAAAAAAAGGGGG
>NW_007726151.1:63767-68028 GCF_000696425.1 Galeopterus variegatus
TTTTTTCAAAAAAAAAAAAAAAAAAAAAAAAAAAAAAAAATGGGGAAAAATCATATTCTTCACGTTGTGAAATTTTAAAAGTTTAGGAGAGGAAAAACATTATAAAGCATGTGGGGTAAAGAAAGGGTTTCTAAAGCAGACTACTTTGGCTGTCATATTTTTTCACATATAAATTACTACATTAAATAGATTCTCCATTTTTGTAAAAATTGTCATTGGGGTTTTGATACATATTGCATTGAATCTAGTATGGATATTTTAACAATATTAAATCTTTCAATCTATGAAAACCTGTTATCTCTCCATTTGTTTGTGTCTTTAATTTTGTTCATCAGTGTTTAGTAGTTTTTAGCATACAAGTCTTTCACCTCCATAATTAAGTTTTCTCCTAAGTTTTTGGAGTTTTTCTGGTGTTATTGTAAATAAACTTTTTAAAACTTACTTTAAAATAGTTCATTGTTAATGTATAGAAACACTATTGTTTTTTGTATGTTGATTTTGTATCCTTCAACTTTACTGGAATCATCTATTAGTTCCAACAGGTTTTTTCATGGAGTCTTTAGAGTTTTCTATATATGATATTATATTATCTCCAATTAATATGAAACCACAGAAGTCCCCGTGTAGCTAAAAATGTCTCTTGAAAGGACAAAGCTAGAGGCATCACACATTCTTATTTCAAAATATATTACAAAGCTACAGTAATTAAATCAGCTGCTAACATAAAGACTGACATATAGACAAAAGGAACAGAATAGAGAACCAAGAAATAAATCTATGCATATAAGGTCAATTGATCTTCCACAAGGATGCCAAAAATACACAGTGAGGAAAGGATAGTCTTTTCAACAAATGCAGCTGGGGGAAAAAAGACAAATGTTGGAGAGAATGTAGAGCAACTGGAACCTTTTATACACTGCTAATGGGAATAAAAAATGGTGCCACTACAAAAAACAATTTGGAGGTTCCTGAAAAATTAAAAATACAACTACCATGTGATCCAGGAATTCCACTTCTGGATACTCATGCAAAAGTACTGAAATCAGGGCCGGCCCGGTGGCGCACTGCTACAGTGCGCCGCTTGGGAAGCGCGGCGGCGCTCCCGCCGAGGGTTCGGATCCCACGTGCAGACCGGCGGCTCACTGGCTGAGCGAGGAGCGGGGCAACACCGAGGGTTGCGATCCCGTTGCTGTCCCGGTCCGGTACGGGCGCAACACTGAGGGTTGCGATCCGTTGCCAGTCACGAAAAAAGACAAAAAGACAAAAAAAAAAAAGTACTGAAATCAGAATCACCAAGAGATATTAGCACTCCAGGGTTCATTGCCATAAAAAAGAATGAAATTCTGCCATTTGCAACAACATGGATGAGCTTGACAACCTATTGCTGAGTGAAATAATTCAAGCACAGAGGGAAAAATACCACGTGTCGTCACTCGTAAGTGGGAGCTAAGAGAGAAAAAGGATGGAAAGAAAGACCACGGTGCTGCCTTGGACTTGCAGAGGGAGAGAGCAGACCTAGGGTTGCAGAGTGGGATGAGTGAAAGGGGGAGTGGGAGGGAGGTCATGGAGTGGGTGACACGGGGAATAATCCCCTCTTCTGTCAATGGACATTGTAGGAGAATTGTATATTATGTAGAGGTTTATATTTCAATAAAGCTGTTAAATAATTTAAAAAATAACTACAATGGAATGAGGAATGTTTTTCTGTGCCTCTGTTAAACAATACTGTGTAAGGAATACTTTTATATCATTACATTAAACAATATGAGACCAAACCAAAAAAAAAAAAAAAAAAAAAAAAAAAAAAAAATACTTTCTTTAAGAACATTTGCTCCTGGAATATGACTGTGAACTAACTAAAACAACTTTCTTTAAAGATTTTTGTCATGAAGATATTTTTAACGTCTTGCTCACCGATATTTGTCTCAAGACACTTATCTCACTAGCCTACCAATCAAAATTGTTTTGTTATCAATTCTGCCCAGCCACAACTAAGTCCTTACTTTGAAATGTCTACCTTAATCTCACCCCCATCAATCTCTAAGATTCTTTAAATATTCCTCCCTAATTTTCTCATTTTGATATTCCTCATTTGGTACTACACAACACCATCTATCTGGTATTTTTCCTTACTGCACTACATCTCATAAATTTAATTTTACTTGACTGACAGGATTTTAAGGTGATCATTTAGAAAGTCAACTGTCACAGGTTGCCCAGTATTACTGTCTGTAAGTAAGGAGAGTAAGAATTAATTATGTCACTTGATATGCCAATACTTAGCTTGTACCCTTATCATAATTTTTTAAAATTACATTTACTTTAATCTGACATGTGAACTAAGCAAATAAATAAATATCTACTCTATAAAATTTATTTGCTAGTGCTAATGCAATTTTCAAAATTTAGCTGGAATATTTATGATATTGTATATAATATTGAAAAAAATAAAAGAGTAGATCTCATCTTAACTTTCTTACCTCAATTAAATTAAATTAAACTTAAAAAATGGATTCTCTAGTAAATCTCTATTTGATATACCATTTGATGTTTTATTAATAGTATTTCTTGGTAAATATATTCTTTTATGAATTAAAAATAAATTTCTTAAAATGTTTAAAATTTTTATTTTGGGGCATTTAAATGTACACAGAAGTAGTGAGAAAAACAAAATAATCTCTCATATAACCATCCCCACTTTAAACAGTTATTGTGCAATGTCCAATCTTATTTCACTGATACCTTACCCAATGCGTACCTTACCCAATAAGTCTCTTTCCCAGGAGTACTGAAAGCAAGAACATGATGTCATATAAGTTTAACTGTAAATACTACAGCATGTATGGCTAAAAGATAAAAATTATTTAGATAATTCCAAATTTCTAAAAAAATAACAATATTACCTTAATAGTCATTAAGTAATTAGTCCGTGTTGGCATGTTCCCAATTGTCCTAAAAAAAGTGTTTTGTTTGTTTCACAGATGGATTTTTAATATCTTGATCTATATATAGATTCATACATTGCAATTTGTTGAGTAGGCCTAACATTTTGACATTTATGTTTTCTCCCTTTCTATCTCTCTTTCTCTCTCTCTCTCTCCCATTAGAGTAAGTTACAAACAGGATATTCCATTCCCTAATTCAGTGTATATTTTCTTAGAGCTTAAACACAATTTTAAAAAATTAATTAACATTGAGATGATACTAATACTATTATATAATGTGCCAATACACAGACATCACCAACAGCTTGTTCCTTACAGGAATACCAAAATTTTTGAGGATTCAATCCAGTATAATACATTATATTTGGTTGCCACGGTTTGTCTTCTTTAATGTGGAATATTCTTTACCTGTCCATCATGAATTTGACACTGGAAGTCTATGTAGCAAGGTTTCCCAATTTTTTTTTTTCTTATTAAGAAGTCAGTCAGTTTGGATTTGTCTGATGTTTTCTCATGAATAGAAAAAGATCATGGATTCTTAGTAGAAATACCCAGAAATGATTTTTTTCTTTAACGTGTCACCTTAGGAAGATTTTTAGATTGTTCTATGGCTTGATGATATTAACTTAAATCACTTTGTTAGTATGGTGTCTGCCATTCTCTTCATTGTAGCAATACTGTATTTTGTTTGTTTTCTACTTTTTAATCAAATAAGGAAGTGTAGGAAGCTACTTGAGACTGTACAAATGCTGTTCCAGATTAAACATTCTCCACTAGATTTAGTATTTATGACTCTTGTGTGAATCCACTGTTACTATGATGAGTACAAAAAAGTGGTTTTCTAATTCCATTTGGGATAGTTAGGGATGCTGGTGATCACTATTTTAATTAAATTCTGCTGTAAATAAAAGAGATTTTATTTTCCCCACACTGTTTATTTATTTTTTTATGTAATGTTTATTTGTTTATGTGTGAACTTATAGATTTTAATTTTCATTCAATCTTTTGAAATTCGAATTGCCTAAGATTTGACTAGTGGGAGCCCCTACAAATTGACTCCTGTACTTTGTTTAATTACTAACACAAAATGTTCTAGCTTCATTTAATACTTCCTAGTTTCAGTCCGAGAATAATCTATTTCTCCAATAATACCCAAGTTCTTTAGTGGAAAAAGTAATTAAAAAGTGTATGTATGTGTGTGTATTTATGTACTCTACATGCTAGGTGGGATTATTTCTACTTCAATAGCATTGCTTCTTGTTCTTAGCATACATAGCTCATAAATGTATATATATATATATATATATATATATATA
>NW_007726151.1:68085-71568 GCF_000696425.1 Galeopterus variegatus
ATTGGTTCTAATAGAAGTTGACAGTAGAATAATGGTTACCAGAGGTGAGATGAGGGAGAAGAAAAATTCTTGGACTAATGGGTAAAAAACTACGCTATCTACCCTAAATGAATCATTGTGCAGTATATTCATGTATTAAAACAACACACTGTACCCCCAAAATATATACAAATAAATGTTAAAAGATGTTTGTTTAAACTATAGAGAAAAGAGAAATTAAAATAAAACCTGAAGTGTAGGATTGGAATGAATTCATGGTTAGTAAGATAGATATAGATATTGGTATATAGATATAAATTGTATATATATATATATATATATATATATATATACAATTTATATCTATATACCTATATCTATATCTATCTTACTAACCATGAATTCATTCCAATCCTACACTTCAGGTTTTATTTTAATTTCTCTTTTCTCTATAGTTTAAACAAACATCTTTTAACATTTATTTGTATATATTTTGGGGGTACAGTGTGTTGTTTTAATACATGAATATACTGCACAATGATTCATTTAGGGTAGATAGCGTAGTTTTTTACCCATTAGTCCAAGAATTTTTCTTCTCCCTCATCTCACCTCTGGTAACCATTATTCTACTGTCAACTTCTATTAGAACCAATTTTTTTTTCTTTTTTTGTTTTGATACTGCATATAAGTAATATCATGTGGTACTTGTTTTTGTGTGTGTGTGTGTGTGTGTGTGTGTGTGCATGCCTGACTTACTTCACTTAACATGATGGTTTCCATTTCCATCCATGTTGCTGCAAATGACAGGATACCAAATTTTTCTATAAATAACTAAGTAGTATTCTTTTGAGCATATATACCACAGTTTCTTTTTTTCTTAATCCTTTCATCTGTTGACGGACATTTAGTTTGATTCCATTTCTTGGCTGTTGTAAACATCTTGATATATTTTATTATCAGCCTTCTTAAATATACAGACACCGATCTCAAAACTTTTAAGTCACACTTCTAAAAATATGCAAAAAAACATTAAAAAATCCTTACTATTTAGGCCTTAATATCTGTGTATAAGTTTTTTCCTTTGTTCTGAAGATAGCATACAGCCAAAACACATTTTTCAGAAGTTATATAGATTATTGAATTCCATCACTTCTTGCCATCTTGAGGACTGTGTCCCTGCAATTGTCCCCTTTTACCTGCTTCATCATTTTTATCTTCTTACTTGTCCATTTCTATCAGCATGCAAAGGTGCTTTATTGTTGCTCACCTTAAAAATGAAAACTAAAAAACATCCTCATCCTTTGACCTTTTTCCCCCATTATCTTTGTCTTTATAGTGAGGCTTCTCAAAGGACTTATGTTCACTGATTTTACTTTCCAAATTTTCATCATTTTCTCTTTAACCCTAACCATTTGGGCTCTCCATTCAGCCAAATAGCCGAAATTGATGCTGTTAAGTTTATTAATGATTGTATGACTTCCTTAAAACTTTACTCCGCACTTGAAGCATTTTTTCATGTTGTTATGGTCACACTCATCTTGTTTTCTTTGTGCTTCATTGTACCCTCTTTTTAAAGTTTCTAGCCATCCTCTCTATCTTACCCATAGATATTAATTTAGAAATGTCCTTTTTTGGGTTCTGCTGAGAACCCCTCTTTTAGGTAATCTTGCCCAGTTCCATGGTTTAAAATAACGTGTATATACTGAAGACTTCAAAATTCACATCGCTAGCTACTCTCTCTCCCACTGAGTCTGAGCTGTGTATTTCCATATTTATACTTGCTACTTTGACTTGCATTTCTAATAAATACCTCAAACCTTGTAATTCTGATATAGACTATTTCCTCCCTTACACATACACATGTACACACACACACACACACACACACACACACACACACACACACACACACTCCAATTTCATCCAAATTTCCCCATCTCAGTAAATTGCATACCATCCATTAATTTCTCAGCTTAAATTTTGTAAACCTAGGAATCTTCTCTCTCTCTTTCCTTTTTTTCTCACTTCCATCTATTACTAAATCCTGACGGTTATAACTGAAATATCTTCCAGTTGAATGTGATCACTACCTCCACTACTGTGATGCTAGGCAAAGCGACAAATATAGTTCATCTACTCTACAGCAATACCCTTCTAAAAGGTCTTTCTGTTTCACTGGCCTCCCTACATTCTATCATTAATAAAGCAGGAGTGATTTAATGTGAAATAGATCAGATCATCCAAACTTAAAACTCTTCAATGTTTTCTTTTCCCACTGAAACCTAAACAAAACAGAACTTTCTTTCTATGAACTGTAATTTGCTACCTGACTTGTTTTCTGCTTTCATTGTGACCTCATTAAACCAACTTGTATCTTACCAGTAGTCAAACTTTTCCATTTGACACTAAGTGATGTGAGTTCAATTTAAGGGAAAAGAGTGAAAAAACCTATTTTAGCTTCAAAAACATGAAAAGCTCTAGAATTCAGCCCTTATATTTTGAGTAATAAAGTTGCCATTGCATTTTAATTCATATGCTTAAATATGTTTAAATAAAGTAGAAAAGAGTAATTTTATTTCTTAAAATTTCTAAAAATAAGCAGTAGAAATATCCATAGGAATTTGATTGTGATTACATGACATATTTACATTAATTTCAAAGTAAATAATTTCTTTACAATATTGACTTCTGTATCTAATTATGCCATATATTTTTCCTAATATTAAAGCCTTCTTTTAGGTTCCATAGTTCTAATTCACAGCTGTATTACAATATTATGGCTCACAAATAATGAGTGCTTACTATATGCCAGGTATTGTGTTAAATAGCTTTCATTAGTTACGTTACATATTTCATATATGCTCCTATACTTTACTTGTTAAATAAAATAATTTTATCCTATCTACATGTTTCTTATTATAAAATTATGATTTATTTCATATCTGTTATATTTGTGTATGTATTCAACTTCAGTGCTTACTTGGAGTTACCTGATATTCTACATTTTTCTTTGTAATTTGTGTTTTATGTCCTTTTTCAGGAAAATGGAAAGCATACTTAAAATTTCTTTATAGTAACCTTCTAGTTTTTCTTGAAGAATAAAAAGCCTACTATAACTGCATTAGAATTATTTTTTATCATATATGGTAACTGAATTATTACATTTAAATTATACAATTTTTGTAACTGCTTCATCATGACAATTAAAGTTGTTTCTATTTTTTTTTTTTTTTTTTGTCTTTTTTTTTTTTACTGACCAGTAACGGGATTGCAACCCTCGGTGTTGCGCCCGCACCGCGCTCAGCCAGTGAGCGGGAACCGGTCTCCACATGGGATCTGAACCCTCGGTGGGAGCACCGCCGCACTCCCAAGTGGTGCACTCTCCAGTGCACCACCGGGGCGGCCCAATTGTTTCTATTTTTTTTTCCTTTTTGTCTTTTTCCAGGTCCGGCAACAGATCGCAACCCTCAGTGTCGCCCCCGTACCGGACCGGGACCAGCAACG
>NW_007726151.1:71827-93744 GCF_000696425.1 Galeopterus variegatus
GGGGGGGCGCCCCCCCGCCCCCCCAAGGGGTGCCCTCCCCAGTGCGCCACCGGGCCGGCCCCCAGTTGTTTCTATTTTTAAGTCTTTCAATGCTCACCTGAAAATCTTGAATGCCATTTTCCTACTTAAGTGCTATTTTGCTTCTTGAATTATGGGCCTTTCCTTCTTCCATACATTCTTAATGGATATCTTCAGGCAAATCTTAGTAATGGCATATGTGCAAAGTATGTGTAACCATTGCTCCTCCAAAGTAATAGAATCAGTTGAGTTTGCAAGATATTCTTTCACATCTTTCAACACTTTATTACTTTTTAGGGAGAAGAAGTATGTGTTAATTCTTGGGGTCCTCCGTCAATTATTTCTTAAAATTTGTACAGTGTTTGTCAGATATTTTTTCAGTGGCACCATTCCAAATCACCCCATTTCAATACTGATTCAGGCCATTCAGCGACCCATCTCCGGTTCTGTTCCTCTTTAGTAACTTCAGTCAACTGCTGCTTGACCTCACCTCATTTCCCAGAAAACTGCCCTTCAGTTATTTATCTATTTATTTTTCTCTTCAATTTGGATTCAATCTTTTTTGGACTGGACTTCTGTGTTATGTTTGTCCCATCTTCTATAATCCTACAAACAGTTATTATGAAATAGACTGTCTACAGACATATCAAACGGACCATTTAATTAAAATTAAAAGCCAAGTTTTTTTTTTTTTTTTAAAGAAAAAAAAAGGAATCATGTTAGTCAGATGAGTTGCTTCTTCAAAAAAATTGTGTTATTAGCTTAGCAGGGTTGTAATGCCAGTATACCTAAGATATTTAGTCTGTTTTATGAATGGGCATGGCTTATTTTTTTTATATTCAAACATTCCTATAATTTTATTTTTTGGTTTTCTTTATTATTTCTAGGTTCATTATGAAGTTGTTTTGCTTCACCTTTATGGGCAATAACAACTATTCATCTATGTAGTTAACTATTTTTTCTCTGCCAGCACAGAGGCTTATATTCTTTAGGGAGCAGTGTTAGAAGCAGAATTATAATAAAAACCACATCAACAAGCTCTCAAATGTGTGAAGTCCCAAGATTGTGTATGGCCGATAATTCAGAGACCAAAGAAATGATCTCAAAGAAGACCCATTTGAAAATATTGAAATGTGTTCTTTCAAAACAGATTCTTTTTGATCATTCTTAAAAATGAAAGTGGGTGATAACCATGAATAAGACAACATCATATCCAAACCATCATACTCTAAAAAAGAATTAAATTGTCCTGGAACATGAGTATGCAGAAAATAAGTAGAAGGTATGAATCCATGCCAAGCAAATCCTTGAAAATCTTAAACCTCCTTTTTATGTTTAATGCATAGGTCAAAAATGAGGGGGGAAATGTGGAACTGTTAAACAAGTAGGCACTAGATGGGGATAAAATCTAATCAATAAACAAATATTTCTACTTAACTTTTAGTCTTGAAAACATAAAGTCTGGACCCAGGCACTATTTTGAACATTCAACAAAATCAAAACATTCAACAAAAATCTAGTTGAACTAATGATAGCACAGTGATCTGTGAATTTCTGTTAATTTCAGATAATCTTCAGTTTTCCCAACTAATCTAATTTTGAGAATTTGGAGAAAGGCAGAAGGAACAATAAAAAAAAAATGCAGTAATTTCAAATTCCTTAACGGACCTTAGGTATCAATCTTTATTTTTATGAGTCTCATCACCTTCACCAAGAGCATAATTGGAAGATTTAAAAAGACATTTAAAAGAGCTGTATCCTATTGCCTTTAACTCTCAAATATTGTAGATAGCAGCTAAATATTTACATAAAAGAATGCAAAGGAAAAAACATGGCTGACTGAATGGTAGCCAGTAATACGGATGCTGCCGAACCTGCCACATCTAATTCTAACCAAATACCTATCATAGAGTGAGTTCAGTATTGTAGAAATAAGGCCATCGCTATTCATCATTTTGATATTTGCATTATGATATTGTATCATCTAAAAAAACCACTATGTCAGGCCCCAGGGGAGAGAGAGAGAGAGCTGCTAACTCCAGTCCAAAACAACTACATAGTTCAACCCACCAGATGGGAGTCCAATCCCAGAATTAGTTTTAAATTCAAAACAAAGCAAAACAAAACAAAAACAGAAAGGGCCATTGTTTTTACGGCTTTCTTTTCCATACACGTTAGAGGAATCTTTATTAAAGTATCACTATCCTCAACCTTGATGGTTATCCTTGATTCAGCAAAAAAGCATTTGCCAAGGAATCCTCACTTAAAAATTGAGGGGAAAATATAGCTCCTTTCTATGATGGAAAGATTAAATATTTCAAATTTTATTCTCTACATTCTACATGATAAAAAAATGCTTGGTCTTAATAGATTTAATAATTGGTTTGAGCAGTAAGAACTGGGAGAGTCATTTAAATAAAGAGCATATCATTACTACCATTATATTTTCAAAACTCTAAAATGTGTTCAACACAAAAACAAAAAAACATCAGTCAGGTGATGTACCTAAATGGTACCTGCCACCCTTTGTGACTTCTATTCCACTGAATTTTCTTATTTAAAATGAGTTTCAAATTTCTTATTTAAAATGAGTTGCAGATGTCATAAATATCATATGCACATAATATTTTATTAACTATAACCTGAAGTTCCTGGAATTCCAATACATCTTTTAACATAGTATTTTTTTAATTTCTTTTTTTTTAATTTTAACTTCTCAATAAACATTGTAGTTGATTTTTGTGACCCTTAACTGTTTCTCTTCACCCCTCTCTATATTCCTTCCCTCCCACATCATATCTGTTCACTTATCTTAACAAGTTCAAGGAATTGTTGTGATGGTTGTGCCTTCTTTCCCCCTTTTTATTTGTTTGTGTGTTTATTTATTTTTTTAGTTTTAACTCCCTCAAATAAGTGAGAACATGTGGTATTTCTCTTTCTGTGCCTGACTTGTTTCACTTAATGTAATTTTCTCTAAGTCCATCCATGTTGTTGTGAATGGTATATTTCATTCTTTTTTATAGCAAGAGTAGTATTGCATTGTGTAGATATACCACATTTTCCATATCCACGCATCTGATGATGGACATTGGGCTGGTTCCAAGTCTTGACTATTGTAAATAGTGCTCCAATAACCATTGGAGTACGGGTATCCTTTCAGCATGAAGAGTTCCATTCCTCTAGGTATATTCCCAGCAATGGAATAGCTGGGATATATGGTAGATCTATCTGTAATTGTTTGAGGAAGCTCCATATCATTTTCCATATAGGCTGCACCATTTTGCAGTCCCACCAACAGTGTTAGAGAGTTCCTATTTCTCCACAACCTCTCCAGCATTTATCATTCTCAGTCTTTTGAATAATAGCCATCTTGACTGGAGTGAGATCTCAAAGTGGTTTTGATTTGCATTTCAAATGATGTTGAGCATTTTTTTTTCATGTGTCTGTTGGCCATTCGTATATCTTCCTCTGAGAAATGCCTATTCAGCTCCTTTGCCCATTTTTGAATTGGGTATTTTTTTTTTTTTTTTGATGTAAAGTTGTTTAAGTTCCTTGCATATCCTGGATATTAATCCTTTGTCAGATGTATATTTTGCAAATATTTTCTCTCACTCTGTTGGTTCTTTTTTCACTCTGTTGATTGTTTCTTTTGCTGTGCAGAAGATTTTTAGTTTGACATTGTTTTATAAACATTTATTAAACAGAACGGAGTAAATAAATGAATTGATCATTCCTTGCATTGATTTTCATCTTTCTATGCCTATATGACTTTATAATGAAGGAAAACTCAAAGTCATTATTTAGTGTGGATACATAAGTTTAAATGATTGTCTTTTAATCTAAGGAAATAACTTCATTTTATTTTTTTAAGTTATATAAAAACAAATGTGCATTACCCCACATAGAAATGGAGACTGTGGGATTGTATGAATGGGGTGGGTACTATTGTCTTGGACATTTTTGTTAAAATAGACTCACCCACAAATTAGAGATGAACAAATGAAAACAAAAACATATGTCTTCAGAAAAGATGGGAACATAAAAGGTTATAGTAGCTTTACTTACAGTAGCCATAACAAAGAACAATTGGAGCATTCATGAACAGAAGTATAAAAAACGAGAATTGCTATATTCATACAGTGTAATACTACTCAGCAGTAAAAGTCAATAATCAACAGGTAGCACAGAACAATATTGATTAATCTCAAAAATATTATACTGAACAAAAGAAGCCAAGCACTAAAAATTTATACTGTATGACTTTATACTAAGTTCTAGAACAGGAAAAACTTATCTACAGTGATAAAAATTAGAGCAATTTCTTGTGGAAAGAGGAGGGGATGACTGGAAGGAAACATAAAAATATTTTGACACTGGCGAAAATTTTGTATATCTTTGATTTGGGTGGTGGTTACATGGGAATATATGCCCATACACAAATGTACAGGATTGACTCATACACTTGACATCTTTGTGTTTCACTATGTGGAAGTAGAAATCAATATTAGAATCACCTAGGAATCTTGAAATAAAGAACAAATTACTGATATACACAACAACAAAGACAGGTCTCAAAAAGGTTATATTGCATGAATGACTCAAACGATTACATTATTTACTACCATATTTATAATAGTTTCAAGAACACGGAAAACTAATCCATGGAAATAGAAATCAGAACACTAGTTTGAGAACAGAAGTTGAGAGGGGTAGAAAGGGACAAAGGGAACGAACTTCCTAAGAAGATGGATATGTTCTACATCTTGGTTGGAGTGCTAATTTCATGGGCATAATCTTTTTTTGGTGGCTGGCCTATATAGGGATCTAAATCCTTGACCTTGTTGTTATAAGGCTGTGCTCTAACCAACTTAGCAAACTGGCTGGCTTCTAATGGGCATAAATATTTGACAAAACATAAAATTATACACTAAAATCTGTACATTTCATTGTATGTAAATTTTACCTTAAAATTAATAATAAAACAAAAAGCTATGTATTGCAGAAAAATACGTATGGTGGTTGATAGTGTGAAATTGGTTTCCTCTAACCTTACTTTCTACAAGGTGTGAAAACAGCACACCTTTTACTCTCAGAATAACCTACAGCTCTCAAGTGTTTGGATATCCACTCCTCAACATTGCACTAGAGGACTCCCACCCATCACTTCTTATTACCTAACAGCTCATTTCTATTCCAACTTTGCATACATTCAAGCTGTAGTCAAGATGTCACTAAATTCCCTTTTTGAAAAAATAAGGTACATCTACTACAAAATAGAACTTACAGTTTTTAGAGCAATCACCAAAGCAAAATTGGACCTGGGACAATACTCTGTTGAAAATATTTTCGAGAATAAATCTGCACATTCAGGCCCACAGGATAGGGTCAGACCATAACTAATCCTAACCCTAATCCAAATGAACTAAATGAAGGCTAATTTGATATGAGTTAGTTTTTCTCTATTAAGACTATAACTAAAGAAAAGGTTGAAAAATTATCTTTTACTACTAAAGAACAAACTACATAAGTTCATGTTGTCTGAACTGTGTCCCTATGGGATTTTTTAAAATTATGATATTTCCCAACTCTCGTGAGACATTAGGATCTCAATCCAAAAGCTCAGCTTCAGTTTAGTTGGTAACAGATACAAGCAAACTCTACTTTCACTATTTTTTTCCTCCCAATCCTCCAGAGGCCAACTAGCTACTGACAAAAAGGAGAGCAAATAATAAAAGTTTATATAAATTGAGATGTAGATAATATCACATCTGACTCTCTGTTTAAGTACATTGTGGCTCTTGTGAAGAAAATACTAAACTGCCAACTTACCATTGACAGACATGCCACAAATTACCTAACTTGAAAAATTAAATATACCCTGCCCTCAAGACAAAACAAAATGCAATAAATAAACAAAAAATTATTTTATTTTACTATGAAAAGTCCGTTTAATCCAGTAAGATTCCTGACCCCCACTATTTTCTTCACCTGCACCTTCCCCACTATATGAAGGAGAGAGCGTGTGACAGAAATAAGAGAGCCAAGGAAGAAAAGGGATATAATGTTCACCCATCAGAAATAGTTACAAGGAAAACCCAAAAGAACAAATGTGCTGCTGCAATCTGTCTGACATTTATTTATTTTATAATTGAGCCTTGGATCAACGTATTTTCTATGTATGTGCATATGTATTAAATTTCAAAACATGTGCATTAAAAACATCTTGCTCTGCTCAAAAGAAATTCCAGAAGAGAAAATATCTAATGATACCTGTTTGTCTGCTATGTATTTTTTTCCCTCTAGTAAAGTGTTTGAACATACTATAGCAGCCATATTTGAGAATTTCTGTTTGATCTCATGTCCTGTGGCAATCAATTTACAGCACAGATTTTCCTCCCTTTTCAATTACTCTAAGCCCCATATACAGAAGTACAAGTCTGGTACACCACAACCACTACTGTTGGCTATTCTAATGACTCATGATGAAGCGTAAAAACTTTTATTGTCGAAAATATCTTTATAGGATAAGAGCTAATAATTTCCTCTCAGAAAAAAAAAAAAAAGAAAAAGATAACAAGGAGTGCTGTAGAAATCAGTTACAAATAGATAATAATAATTTCTCTCCTAGAATGACTGGTTCCAGCTAAGTAACCAGACTTCCTGGTATCTTTCATCATCATGCAGAAGTTGAATATTATGAAAAACACACACTATTGTCAGATCACACATCTACATCAATATGGGTTTAAATCAGTGAATGACCTTTATTTACATCATCATTATTGCTATTAAATACTAATATTCATTATATTCTTTTCTGAATAGCATGAAATGATACCACGGATCTTCACCACAGTATCAGGGTGTTACTTATCCTGAGGGAACGACTGACTGGAACATTTTACCGTAGTCATGAGGTGCCAGTGTGACTCAACACATGCTTAGTTAATAACATTTATTTATTTGATTTAAGGTATTTTATTAAAACATCTTCAAAAGTAAAGAGATAAAGAGGGAAGAGGTGGTTTGAAATCTCTACTAGACTTAGTCCAACACCTGACATCACATCACATAAACACAGCACTATCTGTTCTATCAAAGTCCAGCATATATTACAAGGCATGTTTTTTTTTTAATCCTTATGTTAGTTACATTCATCTTTCTGCTTCAAAATGCTAAGTCAATCCTTGATCCATTTTGAGTTGATTTTAGTACAAGGTGAGAGGTATGGGTCTAGTTTCAATCTCCTGCAAATGGATATCCAGTTATCCCAGCACCCTTTGCTGAAGAGGGAGTCCCGACCCCAGTGGATAGGCTTGGTGCCTTTGTCGAAGATCAAATGGCAGTAAGTGCGTGGGTTGATTTCAGGGTGCTCTATTCTATTCCATTGATCAGAGTCTCTGTTTTTATACCAGTACCATGCTGTTTGGGTTATTATCTACACAATGGAATACTACTCAGCTATAAAAACGAATGAAATACTGCCATTTGCAACAACATGGATGGACCTTGAGAGAATAATATTGAGTGAAACGAGTCAGGCAGAGAAAAAGAAATACCACATGTTCTCACTCATTGGTGGGAGCTAAAAAATAAACAATTTAATTCACCCACATACACACACAAAAAAAACCCGGGGGGTGGGTGGGGAAGAAGATATAACAACTATACTTTTTTGAAGTTGTTACAACAAGCAAACGGAAAGGACATTCTTGGGGGGGAGGGGAGAGAGGGAGGAGGGAGGGAGGTGTCAGTGATGGGCCATAATAATCATATACATTGTATATTGACAAAATAAAAATTTAATGAATAAAAAAAATACTGACAAACTACTAATACATTCTGTAGATACAGAGGGAGATAAGCAGGAACAATTTATAATTCTATATCCATCTCCCTTTCACTAAGAAGGACTGGATAAATATCTTAAAAGCAGAATAGTTTGGATGCTCAGACATCTGTAAAATAAAGACCTCAATGACTCAAAAAAAAAAATGCTAAGTCAAAATAATCCATTCTCCCAAAAGATATATTTTCCTCATTTTTAATTTTTACTGTCACTAATGGCTGTATTAGAAAACCTCAAATTAGCTTTTCTCACCGTTTCTACAAGTCGTGCCCAAAATGTATATAACTTGCTCAAGAAACCTCAGCTGTTTTCACTGTGTAGCCTAGTAACTGAGGGCTTGAAAGATGGTACCTCTTTCATCATGGAATAGAATCATTAGTCCTTTAACTCTGAAGTTTCAGCCATAGTTAATGCCCCAAGTTAAAGAAGGGTACTGGTAACTTACTTAATTTTTACTAAAGAACCACCTTGCTTCCCCATATCCAGTCACAAAAATGAAAATACTTTAAGAGCAACTGTCCCTTAAAAAGATTTGCTGTACATCTGAAAACTCCTCCCCACCAAAAAAAATATATACATATATATAAAATATAGTTATGAGGATAAGAAACATAACTAATCTAAAAAGTAATGATTATCAACAATAATTGTTCAATTAACTTCATGGCTAATTTTTAAGTCACTTGCCAGAATTTCTTATAAATGAAAGAAAGTAAATGTTCAAAACAAAATCTAAGCAAACAAAAGTATTTGTTGACTAGTGCAATTTACAGAAAGCTTCCAGACTGTTGTCCCAAGTGCTTCAAGTTCCCAGCCAATTGGAAAGGTTGTCTCCCTAGGTCTCCTGAGGTTTATAAGCCATGCAATTCACCTGCATAAAATGCACAGTCCTACAAATGGTGTGGGAGGAGGATTAGCTCTGGGTCACTGACCTGAGAAGGTAGCAGGGCTCTGTTTGCTGGGCGTGATTGCAGAATAGGTGTGTATGTTTGATACGGCGTCTTCAGGAAGGTAAGGACCTCAGCACGACTGCTAAAATACATTGTGTATAGATCATTAAGACACCTTGAATCTAGGAAAAATACCAGGCCCCCCAGACACTGGCTGGCTTATTCTGTCCTTTGACAATGTTACTGCTTGTTTCTATTATTATATTACATAAACTGAGATCTAGAAAGTTAAATGCTAGGTTTTCCTTTAAGTAATATTTCTGAATTTTCCATTACCTCAAAAAAATAGATCAACCTGGCATACCTGAAAAACATATCTATGCATTATTCAGTGGAAGCTCAAAAACACTATTCTTTTCAAGCTCAAAAGCCTTATCAAATCTGTTTCCTTAGAAAGAAATTTAAAGTTCCCAAACTGATGGAACAGTTTGAGAGCAGCCTAAACACTACCTTGGAGATTTTAACATCATTGTCATAGCAAGAAATGAAAAGTAGAGTATTTAGTGAGGAGAGACAGTGGCAGCCCGTCAACTCAGAAAGTGCTTCTACTGTAATATCACTCTTCAAAAAAGCATTTCCAAATGGATTTGAGAAAAAAAAAATCTTCCTAAGAATATATTACTTTGGTAAATAAGGACAGGCTACTTTCAATCAAAATCTCCTCTGAGAAACATTAGGCTTTTTCCTGCTTCAAGGATATTTCTTAAAATGTACCTATTTGCATTTTTAGATATAAGAAGAAAAATAGCAATAACTTAACATACCTAAGTTTGAAAAGAAATTACAGACACATAGTGGCATCTCAAGTTACAGCTTCGTAAAAGAAAAGTGCACTTGTAATTGTTTACCATGGTCTTTTAAATTACATGCTTTTATTTTAATTTGGAGAATTCCAGTATGAATCTAATATTTCATCCTCAAATTTAGTTCCAATATGTGAAGATATAAAATATATTTGCTCTAACCAATGATTAGCTTTCCTAATCCTTTTTTAAAAATTATGGATCATAAAGTGCACCTTTTGTTTTTAAAATAAAACTGTTACCAATCCCTATGTTTACAATCTCATGCTACAGCTTTGTCTACCTTTCCTCAATGCCACCATCCTCTCTGATAATCACTACAGTACTTTTTAAATTATCTGTGGCCCAAATTTTCCAAAACAATGTCCATATATTGGCTACCGAGTTTCTGAATTTGAACTCAAGATGTTCTTATTTTTTTTTAAATATGATACAATGAGAAATATGATTTAAAATTCAAATTATATCTCCAGCAAATAAAGAAATAAAGAATTCTCACTATATTATGTACCTAAAATTTGATTTTAATGAACAGTTAACAAGGACATAGAAACTAGTAAAACCATATGTAAATTTTTAATTCTAGACACCATTATGATTTATCCAGGATAGAGAAAAATTTTGCTACTGGGTAATAGCTGCCAGGCCTCATATTTAGAAATACCTAGAGCTAAATTCTAATTTTTTCTAATAATGGAGAATAAACAACAATCATCTCTCATATAGCACCGGATACCTAATATTTGTTGAACTTTTTTTCTAAAACAAAAGCTATGAGACATGGCTATAGATTATTGGGCATTGTCGGAGCCATGGTCTGAGCAGGCCTATGGTGGACTGGTTTATGTAAATGGTTTTTCCAAGAATGGGTTTGATGGGGGAAGCAAGGTGCCTTGCCATATCAAGGAAATAGAAATAGCCTTAATGTTACCTCACTTATTTCTCTCTATAGCACTGTACAGCAAGTTTGATTCATAAAATTAGATCATGTTTTTGTTCCCTCAGAAGATGGTAGATGTCAGAACTGGAATATCCACCCCAAGACTGCATTTTCTTCATTAAACTATACTGCTTCCTTCAAGTTAAAAGCACTTTATCTATAGGAAATAAATTAATATTCTTGGTTAAAGAAGTCTGAGTCATCAGTGTTGTGAATATGAGAAGCAAATGACAGATATTTTAAATGACTTTATAACCAAGATATTATAGGATGTGTATATCCTGGGTTAGAAAAAAGTATGAGTTCAAAGTCTACCATTTATTACCTACTCTAATATTAACTATATCAAATTTCACAAATAAGCTTCTCTGAGAATCTCTTCCTTTGTCTTCTACTTGATAGACTTGTGAGAATCAAATGAGATATTGTATTTAATGTGCTTTTTAAATTATTAGGCATTATGTTAATCTATATTATGGATAAAGGAGTATTATTGGGGAAGTAGTCACATATTAGAATGCCTACCACTCCGGTATAATGACACCTTAAATTTTATTGTCTCAACTATGGATGCTTTAAGACTGAGTATTAGATATGAAAGAATATTCTTCATTTTCATTAGACTGGCTATAATCAAAAAGACAATGAATAATGACTGCTTGCAAGGATATGGAGAAAAGGTAATGCTCCTGCACTGTTGGTGGGACTGTAAATTAGTACAACCACTATGGAAAACACTATGGAGGTATCTCAAACAACTATAGATAGATCTTCCATATGATCCAGGAATCCCACTTCTGGGTACATACCCAGAAGAATGGAAGTCATCATGTCGAAGGGATGCCTGCACTCATAGGTTCACCACAGCTCTGTTCACAATAATCAAGATATGGAACCAACCTAAGTGTCCATCGACTGATGATTGGATAAGGAAACTGTGGTATGTACATTCCAGTGCTTGTTTCTATAAAGTTAAACTAGCATCTAAACGGGCAACATTCTACCATAGAATACTACTCTGCCATAAAAAAGAATGAAATTCTCCCACTTGGAACAACATGGATGAGCTTGGAGAAACTTACATTGAGTGAAATAAGCAAAGCACAGGGGGATATGTACTGCATGTCCTCACTCTTAAGTGGGAGCTAAGAGAGAAAGAAGGAAGGAAAGAAAGACCACAGTGGTGCATTGGACTTGCAGAGGGAGAGAACATTCCTTGGGCTACAAAGTAGAGTGGGAGGGGGGAAAGGGGGAGGGGGAGAAGGGTGGGGGATAATTGAGTAGAGGACACAGGGTACAAATGCAATTTGTGGTAATGGGCAAGTTGCCAGTGTGAATCTGGCCTTTAAATCTTGGACACGAGGGGTGACAACCAGCTCTGTATCTCATGAATATTCACAATCAATAATAGTAATAAAAAAGAATACCAATAAAAAAAATATATATATAAAATATATAAAATAATATATATATGTGTGTGTGTATATATATATATATATATATAAATCATATATATATATGGTTTCCCTTGATTTTTTTGTAAACCATGCTATGCTTAAGCTGTACTTTTATTTCTTTTGGTAGCAACGTGCATATACAGTAAATATTTTTTCCCACTTGGTTTTATCATGAGAGAAACAGCAGAATAAGTATAAAATATGAAAATTGGCAGCCAGTACTTGTTCTCAGGGTTATACACCAAAGGGAAGATTTGACACATTGGCAACACAGGAAACACATGCCTTGTGGCTATGTGGGAAGATGAAACCAGTGTAGTCAAATTTTACAATTTTTAAAATGAAGTCTCTGCTGCAGAATTTTTGCAATTAAACCAAATTGTTAAGGACTGCCAACTAGTTTTGTACACACACACACACACACACACACACACACACACACACATATACACATGTAAGGATCATCATTGTAAAGAACAGGCAGTAGCAACGGTGGAAAGTCCAGGCCAAAAGGCCAGCGATGTTCTCACAGAGAGATGACAGTGACCCAGGCACTAAAGTGACAAGAGTAAAGAAAGGAAGAAACCCATTGATTTGAGATGTCTTATTTCAGAAGTATACCCAAAGCAATAGATTGATTAAATGTAGGGATGAAAGAATAGAATGCTTTAAAAATGACTATAAGGTTTTTGGCTTGAGCAACTAGGTAGATGTTGGTCTATTTTACCAACATGGGAAACATTGGGAAAAAACAGATTCAGAGCAATGGAAAACAACTATTTGTTTTAGCCATGTTAAATTTTAAATGCATATTTGTTGTATATATATAATTTCAGATTCCAAACACATATTTCCAGTAAACAGCACAATTGTACTGAACTCAGTGTCCTCTAAAACTGAACTTGAAAGAACTTTCTGCCACTAGCCTGATGAGGGTAGAAAAGAGTATGGTACATTTAAGAGAGTATAGTTCTCAAGTCTGAGCTCTATGGTATTAATGAACCTTAATTTAAGATATTTACAGAACTCTGAGTGGGCTTTGGAGGCAGCTCAACTGTAAGTATCTTTAGTGAAAGTAGGAATAGACATACGTTTGGCATCTGTTTGGCCATCAGTAACAGTGCATGAGGACGTTTTCTTCCCTGCCTGGAAAAGAAAGAGTTGTCCTTGAGTGGCCTGTTGAGTAGTCTCTCCAGGAGCAAGAGGAGAAGACATTAGGCCAATGAAAATCTCCCTACTTTGAATAAATGAAGCCTTCACAGAACATTTAGACCAGAAAGTGGAGATTGTGCTAGTTACAAAATCAGGATGAGATTGTATTGGAAAGTGAAACCCAAGCAAAAGCTTTCTATGTTGAAAAGAGCCTAGTCCTACAATTTTAGGAAACTACCAGCAAGCTATGTTAAGTTATAATCAGAAAGTCAGACTGAAAGCATAGTATATGACAGTCTAATGCAGCTTAGATAATCACATGTTTAGTATGAACCTGCATTGAATTAATGCTACAAGAGAAAGATATTATGCACATACGTATTATCATGTCACCCCATCAAAAGAAGGGTCAGTTTTTCTGTAAATTGTTGTGTACTAGAAGTCTGAAGGAGAGCAGTGTCGGGTCTGTCGCCAGCAGCCGACCCGTACAGCCCTAGCCTCTTTCCTTTCAGTGGGCGAGCGAACGGCCCAGGATTCCTCTTTCACTCTGGTCCCCTTTTGAAGGAGACAGGGGAAGAGAGCTGTGAAGAGAGGTGAGTACACCACAGGCCCCAAACCAGCCCAGTTAAAGGACACTCAGATGCAGTGGGGGTTCTGTCAAGCAGTTCCGTTTATTAACACACAAGCATTGGCTTTTAAAGGTAAATGGCAAAGGCAGGTTTTTTACATCCTCCAATCAGCTTAAAGGTTAATGGCATGCATCCTGTCTCAATACCTAGCTATTGCAATTACGCAGTGTTCACAAGTGTGGCCAATAAGGGCTAAGGCAAGATTCCTGCAGACACTCCTACCCTGCTTCCTCCCGGCGCCGTCTTAGGCTGCCACGTTAATCCACTTGTAATGTCACTTTAAGGTGGTGTTAGTTTTTTAAAGGCCCAACAAGCAGGACCAGGATTGCACAAGACATGGTTTAAGTTGGTTAGAATGTGTGATTTCTATGTTGAGAAAGCCAAGAGCTATCCCATGGGAGCAGAATGGGAAGTGGACCACACAATCCATGCAATATCAGTGAGAGAATATGACCTAGTGATTCAGGTTTCAGGGAAGCAGGTTGGGCTCGGCATTTAAAATGGAAGAAAACCAGAAAACAGTAACTACAAAAATGTTTTCTATTTCAAGATGCTGCACAAGATGGAGTGGGGTTGAAATGAACTTTTTCTGTTGTATGCAAGTATGTTAGAAAGAAGGTTGATAAACTGATTTCTATTTTAGTTTTAACCAAATTCTGTATAGCTTTGGGATTGATTGGTTCCTGAGACTGAAACAGTGAAGTGGAGCATCTTCTGGAGTATCCAAAGTATGTATTTGTTGTGGTTATTATTGTTTGTTTGTTTGTGTGTGTGGGTGTAAAAATATTTTGTATTAATGTCATATAATCTGTATCGTAATCTTGTGTTCATTCATTCAGTATTTATTAAACACTAGTTCAGGGTATAGGATAGAAACTAGAGATACTTCCAGGTATTTTATACTAAAAAATAACTTAATACAAGAAATTAGAACCTGAAAAAAGTTGGAGCCATTGATAGAAAAAAAAAATTATGGGGGTCACGGTGGCATTGTTTAAAGCAGAAAGTACAGAAATCACTGGAAACTTCTACAAATGACCTCTTCTTCCTGTAACAGCAAAGTAGGTGATTTACAAGACTCCCTGAATCTACTGACAAAGTTCTTGCTGAAGTCCATGTTCTGCCCACTTCTGCTGCAAAAGCACTGCTGACTTTTGTTTCCCTTCTCTTTTCAAAACATCAGGCAGTGTCTGTCGTGGAAGAACCAAAACTGAAACTCTGGTATCAGGGGGGTTTGGGGAATGATGGACATGGAGAAGAGTACAAAAGAATTGGGATGAACATTATATACAATCCTAGGGGTCTTCAAAAAGTTCATTAAATTATTCAAATTATCTTTTAATTCCTGTCTTGCATGAACTTTTTGAAGTACCGTGGTATCTTGCAGGCTCTGAAAGAGTAAAGACCTCTCCTTTCTTTCACACATATTGTGTTTTGCTGGGAGACTATACACAATGAACTAAAAAATAAATTAATATAAACAAAATATTATGCCAGGCAAAGGTGAGTGTTATAAGCAAAACAGAGCAAGATAAGGGATGAGAGAGGGATGGGCAGGGGGTGATGGTGCACTCGATTAGCTAAAAGTGTAAATGGTAGGAAGTAGGAATGTAAATTTGTTTTCAATTGATAATTTTCTACAAATTATTTTTTAATTAGTCTACACTTCCTTACATATTTTAAATGCCAACTGAATCATATTAAATTCCCATATGCACATGAATCTGTAATATATTGATTTGCAAGCTTGGAATGAGAAGTGAAAAGGCACTAAAGATGAAGATTATCACAAAACTTTCTGGATATTTTCAATATTTGTGCCCATGCAGCGTCAGCAAATCTCTTTGTCAAACAAGGGCTTTCTTAAATGGTACCCATGAGGTTTATACACACTTTGAAAGAGCACATTATTTATATTCCTTGAATAAAAGTCAATTTCACCATCAGAGCAGAGTATTTATCAACAATTTCCTTTGCAATTACAAAATAAGATATTTCCAGTTTTTTTTCTTAGTATTTTTCCTATTACATTTTGTTAGTACATGGAAGTTATTTTGATTATTCAGTATAAATGGTCACTGGTAATTATTGTCCTCAGACTTCCTCTTCATAGAAACAGGCAATGTCATTTCCTTACATGAAATACTATCTGTTCACATGATTCAGTAGTAAATACAATTGTTATATAAAAGTAGAGTTTAATGCCATTATAATGACTTTCTTTTAAACATAAGTTTTAGAAAAATAATAACATTTCTGCTTTTTTTTAAAAAAATCTCCCTTAGTTGACAATGTTAATTTGGCAACTAAGGATATCTTTTTCTCTTTGGCCACAAGAGAGTACTGAAACAAAGATGTAGTCCAGATTTAAAAACTGTGTTTGATCCATGGTTGCATATTGGCTTAATCCACATGCACATTTCCCATGATAATGTTGTTTCTGTGCTATGACTTTTTAAATGAACTTACTATTTTAAGTGAATCCTAAGGAAAGGACCTCAAATTTTTTTGTGGAATGAATCTGAGTAAAGTTATACTTATATCTAGACAGCTTGAAAACACAAACAGCTCAACAATATCAATAACTGTGGAAATAGCAGTGAAGTACACTCTTACCTTAATGGTAAGAGAAATAAAATGTAGCCAGGGATGAAGCACATGTCATCATATCCTGCACACTTAGGATTGGGCCTCAGATTTGCTCTGAACTTTCTAACAATCACTGTCAACGGAAAAGAGTCCTCAGTTACATGATTCATACTGCCCAAAGTTAAGACAAAGTTAGGGAAGTTTAACTCTTCTAGTTTCTGAGAGTGAGTGAATCTTGCTTGTCCCATGAATCCTCATAAAGACAATACATTGTGATGTATTGAACACTACCATCAACAACATATCTACAATAAATAAAACAACTTTCACAGCAATTTTTTAATAGCACTCTCCTTGTAATGCATTTTAGCAAAGGCAATTTTACGTGGGGCCAGAACAATGCAATCCATGTACGTAACTTTGCAGTTAATTGTCTATATCTGAGGATGAATTTTTTTGGTGGGGGCTTGGGATTTTGATAAAGCTTGAGCAACAGTGAATTCAAGTTCCACTGCTCTGGCAAATACTCATGGTAGGTGAAATTCTGTAACTAATTTAGAGAATCCCATATTTTAACAGTAAACTATTAGTGGGCAGGATTTAGTCCCTATTATAATAGTTGAGGAGCCAGGTGAAGTCAGTCTACCCTACCTATATATAATTTAAAATAGATAATGTAAATATAAAATAAATATAAATAATTAATTCCATTGTTAGAAATAAACACAACATTCTCTTTAAAGACCATGTTTTAGTGAGTTTACATCTACATTGCTTTGTGCATATTATCACCCAATATGTACCAGAACAAGATATTAATAATAAGGTTGGGCCGGCCCGGTGGCGCACTGCTACAGTGTGCCGCTTGGGAAGTGCGGCGGCGCTCCCGCCGAGGGTTCGGATCCCACATACAGACCGGTTCCCGCTCACTGGCTGAGCGAGGTGCGGGCGCAACACCGAGGGTTGCGATCCCGTTGCCGGTCCGGTCCGGTACGGGCGCGACACTGAGGGTTGCGATCCGTTGCTGGTCATGAAAAAAGACAAAAAGGAAAAAAAAATAATAATAATAAGGTTGTAGTATGATTTGAACTGAACAACACACTTAATTTATTCCAGACGGAAAATGGAATTGATAACATTTAACCTGCAGGGATAATGTAAAAATAAGTGTAATGAGTGTTCGAGAAGCACTGTACATGTAGTTTCTGTAAACTTTCTCTGAAGTACATGCATCCCACAGAAAGTAATATTGACATTATTGCAAGATTGCTAGAGTTCTGTTTAATTACTCAGTATCTATATTACAATGCATATTTATTATGCTTTTTAAATTACATCTTGAACTTTAATGCCTTTTAAACAAGGTATTGCAAGATATATGATAAAACTAACAAAGACAGAAAACAGCCACAACAATCCCATTTCAATATAAAACCATTTTAAGAAGCAGATATGTTTTATGGTTGCCTTGCCTGAGTTGGCACTCATGAAATGTGTATTTTGCACAGCCAGTGCTTAAAACTTTTTTCTAACTTAGGGCTGTCGTTGGACTTAGATTAGGAAGTGAACTGGGGTGAAACAGTGTTGTTCTGTGTTCAGTAGGCAAACTAAGATACTTCTGTCTCTGAACTTTGAAGATATCTCTAATACTGCAGCATACATGTATTCGGGTGTGTTTTGCAGGGTTGATTTTGTATTAACCCAACTGCTTTTTACTCATCTCTAATGGGACATATTTGTAAGCTCTCTAAGTTTGAAGTTATCATCCATGACCAATGAAATAGGAATTAAAATGGCATGAAGATTTCCTGTAATACTACCGTAGCATGATTAGCACCATGCTCTAATCAAATGATGAAATCAGGCAGTAGGAAAAAATATGATTTAAGTATGAATCCTCCAGAAAAAAAATAAAATCCTACTGGGTTTCTGCCTTTTATTTTATCAGAATTATGTAATTATCCATGAGCTGTATTATAATAATCTGTATTAATTAGTATTCTTAATACCCAAAGTTCAGTAATTATTTCTTTGTAAATATATTCAATATAAAAGTTATAACAAAATTATATTTCTCAAATTGTTCAAAATAAATTCAATATCATTGTTCCAGTATGGGAAGCTATTATTCTATTCCTATTAATCTTACATCACATAAGTGCTATCTCACCTTTAGTGTTATTTCAAGTATTTGTTTTTTATGCCAGTAGTTCTTTAGAATCATTTTCAATATTTTGAAAGAATTCTCATATTTTTATGTAATATATCTTGTTAAAAAATTAAAATACATGAAATGTTTCCATTTGAAAGAAAAATAGGGCTTAGTTTTATTTCAGAATACATACTTTTAAAACTTTCCTGTTTTACATGTTAACAAACTACATGTTAAAATGACATATACATCTTCCATAATTAATATGGTTTAATCTGAATTACTAAAGCCTAATTCTATAAATGTGAGGAACTCAACTAACAAATCTAATAATTCTTCCTCAAAATAAAAATTAATATAGATCTTTGTTTAAATATTGGAAAATTTGTAATTAGTTTATTGTGTTTTTGACACCAGCTTTTGTTGGCAGTAAAGATAAATACCCACTGCAATTGAATGGAGGATTACCAACATTCTTCTGTAAAAGTCTGTCATGGTCACGATCATAGAGGATGTGCAAGGATGGCATTGAAAAGAATTTTTGGTACAGAGAGTCTTTCATTGGGAACCTAGAGACTTGGGTAGGAAGAGAATTATATAATGGCCTGAGTTTAGTGGAAATAAGTACTATCCCTGGAGTCTATAAATTTATTTTAAAAAGAGAGACAGTAATTAGCAGATCTCTAAAATTAATGCTCTCCAACTGCACTCTGTAATCTACAGAGTCTATGCCAGACTACATTTTCTAAAATATTATTGTCAGTGGGCCAAACTCTTGGACAAGAATTGGTAATGTCTCCCTGCTAATCACTGCAACATATCAAAAATGATATTACATTGGTATTTCTCTGTGCTATAGTTTCAGAATAACTACTTTTCATGTTTACTTCCTAATCTCCCCCATTAAAAATCTTCACTTTTTATCAGGAAGAATTTCTCACTGTCCCACTGATAAATTTATGTTTCATTTAAGTAATATGTATTGAGTAAATAATATGCTTCAGGAAGGTACAAAAGGCAAAACATGTAAAATAATTTTAATCATATTAAATAATATATAGATACCTTACTCATACTGTGAGTTCATCGATTTTCTTTGACATTCAACTTCTTCTTTCCCCAAGATTTGCTGAGGTATTATTGACAAATAGAAATTGTATATATTTAGGGTATCCAAGGTGATCCTTTGATATACTTACACATTGCAAAATGGTAACCACAATCAAGCTAATAAATATATCCATCATCACACATATTTACCTTTTGTGTTTTGTGAGAGCATATGAGATCTACTCTAGGTCCTAGCAAATTTCAAGTATGCAATATATTATTATTAACTCATCACCATAGTGTACATTAGGTCTCCAGAAATTAATTCATTTTATCGCTTAAATTCCTTACCCTTTGACCAATGTCCCCTCTTTCCCCTCACATCTCAGCCCATGGTAACCACCATTATACTCTCTGCTTCTATGAGTTCAACTCTTTTAGATCGCACTAATAAGTGAGATCATGCAGCATTTGTCTTCTTGTGTCTGGCTTATTTCCGTTATCATTACACCCTCTAAGTTCATCCATGTAGCAGTAAATGGCAGGATTTCCTTCCTTTTAAAGAAAAAAGAACACATTGTGTATATGTGTGTGGGGGGGAAATATAGGTAGACACACACACACACACACACACACACACACACACACACACACCTCTCTTTTTTTTATCCATTCATCTGTCAATGAACACTTAGGCTGTTTTTATATCTTGGCATTATAAACTATGCTGCAATAAACATGACAGAGCAAATATCTTTTTAAGACAGAGATTTTATTTCTTTTAGGTATGTACCCAGAAGTGGGATTGCTAGATTACATGATAATTCTATTTTTATTTTTTTGTGAAACCTCCATACCATTTTCTACAATGGCTGTACTATTTACATTCCCACTAACAGTATAGAAGGGTTCCCTTATTTAAACATCTTTAACAACACTTTTATTCTGTCTTTTTGAAAGTACCCATTTCAGCAGATGCAGAAAAAGCATTTTACAGAAATTAACCTCCTTTCAAACTAAAAATTCTAAACAAAAATAGGTATAGGAGGAAAGTACCTCAAAATAGTGAAGGTCATATATAACAAGCCCATGTCACGTCATAGTCAACAGCGAAAAGTTAAAAGCTTTTCATCTAATATCAGGAAAAAGACAAGAAATACCCACTCTTACCATTTCTATTTGACATTATTCTTACAGTCCTAGTGAGAGGAATTATGTAAAAAAAGGAGAGAAAAAGCGTCATCCAAAATAGGAAAGAAAATAAAGCAGTCTAAGTGTGTACATGACAGGATCTCATATACAGAAAACACTAAAGACTCCAACAAAAACACCTGTAAAAATTAATTTAAAAATTCAATAAACTTTCAGGTTACAAAATCAAATGCCTCTTAGGAATTTACTGAGATGATCATATGAATTTTATTCTTCATTCTGTTAATGTGGTGTGTCTCATTTATTGATTCATGTATGTTCAATCATTACTATTTGCCAGGGATAAGTTCCACTCAGTTATGGTGCATGGTCCTTTTAATGTGCTGTTGAAGTAGATTTGCTAGTATTTTGTTGAGAATTTTTGCATCTGGCTTTGATATCTGAGTAATGCTAGACTGATAAAATGAATTGAGAAGTGTTGCCTTCTCTTCAATATCATAGTTTTACAAGGACTGGTACTTATTCTTCTTCAAATGTTTGGGAGACATCAGCAGTAAAGCTATCTGGTCCTCTGTTTAATTTTGGGGAGGATTTTTTGTTACTAATTCAGTCTCTTTATTCATTATTATTATGTCCAGATTTTCTATCTCTTCATGACTAAGTCTTGGTAGATTTTTATATTTCTAGGAATTTACCCATATCTTCTAGGTATATGATTTGTTGGCATAAAATGTTTTGTAGTAGTCTCTTAGATATTTTGTATTTCCATGTTATCAGTTTAAATGTCTCCTCTTTCATTTCTGATTTTATTTATTTGAGTTTTCCTGTTTTTTCTTTGTTAGCCTAGCTAAAGGCTAAAACTTTAGCTAATCCCTAGTTTCGTTGAGATTTTTTATTGTTTTTCCAGTCTCTATTTCATTTATTTCTGCTATGATCTTTATAATTTCTTTCCATCTGCTACCCTTGGGATTATTTTTTATGCATTTTTTTAGCTTGTTTAGTTGTAATATTAGGTTGTTTACTTGAAATTTTTGTTTTATTCATGTAGGCATTTATTGCTATAAACTTCCTTTTCATGTTCCAAAAGTAAACTTATTTCAAAAAAGATTCAAGTTTGAAGTTCCATCATGGCGTCAATGCAGTTGTCTCTTACTCTGCTCGTTGAGTGAAGAAAAT
>NW_007726151.1:98360-104346 GCF_000696425.1 Galeopterus variegatus
GGGGAAGAAGATATAACAACTATACTTTCATGAAGTTACTACAACAAGCAAACGGAAAAGACATTCTTGGGGGGGAGGGGAGAGAGGGAGGAGGGAGGGAGGTGTCGGTGATGGGCCATAATAATCATATACAGTGTATATTGACAAAATAAAAATTAAAAAAAAAATAAATTAAAAAAAAAAAAAAAAAGATTCAAGTTTTTAGATGTGATTTTCCTATTGTAGTACAACTGAGAAGATAAATAAGAAATGTAGCAAGTGGGAAAATGTTTAATTGGCAGAGAGTAGAAGGTAATCCCACCATGAATACAAGGATATGAAAAAGAAAAAATCAGAAAGGAAGTAAGAAGACACTGTTAGAGTTCTGTAATGGAAATCAAGGGAGAAAAGGTATTTCCCATTCACTGCCAGAGAGAGAGAGAGAGAGAGAGAGAGAGAGAGAGAGAGAGAGAGAGAGAGAGAGAGCAATAATAAACACTAGGGTGATCCATTTGATTTGACAATTAGGAAAGTATTAGCTAAAAGTTGGAAAAAAATTAAGAAATCAAAAAAATTTAAAAAGCATAAAACAAAAAAAGGACTCAAAATGTTACTAAAAATATTGGTTCACCATTTTCCCATGCAAAAAAGAAAATCCCAAATAATTAATATCTTTACAATGGAATTTATTTTAGTTTTTTCCTTATTTCTCTGTGTTCAAATCTGAATCTTTTCCAGGAAACTATGTACAGGGCTAGACTAATTATCTGAAGTCCCTGCACTGGAAATCCTTTCAGGATTTTTTAGTCATTTTATCATGCACTGTGTGCTTTTCCTCCAAGCCCATGGTTTGAAGTGTCTATTGCTCTTCAGGTCACAGAGGGGCAAATCTTTCAAAGTGGCCATGCTGGCTTAGCCCGTGGAGAGGAAAGTCAACACAAGAAGTTCAATTACTGTGAGTTTAAAACAGAAAAATGTCTTTCCAAAATCACAGTTATGTTAAACTAAAATGTACCCACATCTCAAAATTGGCATTTTCTGCTTTAAGTTTACAATCATTGCTATTCTGCTGCTTTCCCAGGGACTAAGCCAATGTTACCAATCACATTGTTCTACTCTGCTGTGACTAAAGTAGTCACGGTGACTTCACATGAGCTTCTCATTTGCAAATCCAGGTCTGCCAAAACAAAAACAAAAACAGAAACAAAAACAAAAACAAAAACAAAATAACTTCATATATGAACCGTGAAATAAAAGCTGCTGATGAGTATAGAAAGAAAATAGATGCCTGATGGATGCCAGATAGAGAGAAGAGAAAGTGGGAGAATGCTATTTAAAGCTTTTTTAAGGATAGAAGCTATTAACAAGTTTTATCATAACAACAAGGACATCTTTCAATAGAGGAGGCAAAATATAACCTTGAAGATAAAAGGTCATATTCCTGTTAGAGTTGGAACACAGGCTTCACACGCATGAATTTTTGAGAAATAAGGACAACTCTAGTTCCTAGTGTCATTATCCCAAACAAAAGTGTAATTTTTAGCATTACCAAAAGTCATAGTATAATCTCAGTGATGTCTCTAGAAAGAAATATCAAAGGGAAAAATTTGGTTCAGTGTTGTCTGAATGCCGCCAGTCATTTAATGCTAGTTTTAAATCATCAGACACATTATATAATTTATAATAAGGAAGGAAGGAAGGAAGGAAGGAAGGAAGGAAGGAAGGAAGGAAGGAAGGAAGGATTTATTACATAAGTTGAACCATGTTTGAGAAGAAAAAGGGGAATGGAAACAAATGCTAAAGGACGCAGGATTTTTGAAAAACAAAGATAAACCAAAACTGCCTTAGGCAAGCCAGACAACATAGTTAGCCAGCCTACAGTCTGCAATCACATAAACTAAACTGGGAAAAATAGCATCAATATTTTAGCATATCTAAGGTTGGGCTGGGGATTGGGTAGAAAGCTATCTATATCTACTGTCCACAGTTTCATAGTGTGTCATTTAAGAATTTTAGTCTCTTGCAGACATTATTGATATTTGTGGTAGATCACATTCCAGGATTTATTTGAAAACAAGACTTTTCAAACTCTTCTAATTTCCACTTCTTTTTTTCAGCCTCCTGCGTTTTTGTGAGAAAGCATCTTAAGTCATGCCCCACTGTGGCTATAGTCATTGCTGCCTCTTTAGATGGAAAGGCCTCAGTTCAGGAGGATTCCCTTTGTTCTTTATTTTAAAGAAGTATCTCTATTAGTAGATTAGTAAAATGAAACATCTTAAAATGTGGCTAACATCTATGTTCCTAGGGCCAAGGGAAGACTTATCATTATGACATACCCATTCAGGAGAACGTCTTTTTCTGGAGAATTGCTTATGCAGGTATATCTAGCATACATTTTTGGTTAGTTTTGGCTTTCTTTCTTTCTTTTTTTATTTTTCTTTCTTCTTCCTTTCCCTTTTCCTCTTCCTTTTCCTTTTATCTTTTTCTCTCTTCTCCTTTCCTTTTCTTTCCTTTCTTTCTTTTTACAGCATTTGGAGAAGGCTTTGGTATTTTATTTCTTTCTGCTGTTCATCTACAAATTTTAGGAAGACCTAGCTGAGTATACACAAATTTTACCTACATCTAAAGTTGGTCATTTCTCTTTTCTTGTTATAGAGGTAAGCATTGTTTGTTAAATCTGAAATTCTTTTATTTTTTCCTTTACTTAAGCTCTGGCTCTAATACTTGTCTAGATTTTATTTTGGGAGGAGGTGTCATAGAGTAAATTGTTACATATCTCACAGTGTATATTTCATACCAAAAGATCTTAAAAATTATGGTCAACCAAAAAAACCTCTACTTTAAAAAAATACATATCTTTTTAAAAATAACCTATCTAATATGGAGAATTCCTCACAAAAGATATTTTACTATAATCAGAATCTAACCCAGGCCTGAACTTGATAAATTATTGTTTTGTCTGCTTCACATGCACTCACTTAATACACCCCATTATTTATTTATTTATTTTAAAAATTTTATTTCTCAAAGTACATTGTAGTTGATTTTCATGCCCCTTTACCAATTCCTCTCCATTCCCTCTCCCCACCCCCCCCCCCCCAAACCTCTACTTTAAAAAAATACATATCTTTTTAAAAATAACCTATCTAATATGGAGAATTCCTCACAAAAGATATTTTACTATAATCAGAATCTAACCCAGGCCTGAACTTGATAAATTATTGTTTTGTCTGCTTCACATGCACTCACTTAATACACCCCATTATTTATTTATTTATTTTAAAAATTTTATTTCTCAAAGTACATTGTAGTTGATTTTCATGCCCCTTTACCAATTCCTCTCCATGCCCTCTCCCCACCCCCCCACCCCCATCCTATTCACTTGACTTAAATAGTTCAAGGAATTTTTGTGTTTATTCTGTCTTCTTCCCCTCCCCCACCCTTCATTTGTTGGTGTGCTTATTTATTTATTTATTTTTATCTCCCACAAATGAGTGAGAACATGTGATATTTCTCTTTCTCTGCCTGATTTGTTTCATGTAATATAATTTTCTCTAAGTCCATCCATGTTGTTGCAAATGGTACTATTCCATTCTTTTTTATAGCAGAGTAGTATTCCATTGTGTAGATGTACCACAGTTTCCTTATCCACTCATAAGATGATGGACATTTGGGCTGGTTCCGGCTCTTGGTTATTGTAAATAGAGCTGCAATAAACATTCATTTTTGATGTGCAATTTCTTGTATTCTTGCTCATCCTAATTTACGATTCAGTTTATTCCTACCTAATATATATCTTGAAGTGTACCCAGTATTTCTTTGAGTATTTTGGTTGATTTTCTCTGTAGTTTCTACTAAAGCAGCCCAATTTCTTTCTCTTTTATTTGTCCAAATCTACAAAGAGTGTTAATTCATTTGGCTTTCAATTGATTTTCTATCTGTAAAATTAAGATGCATATCTCAACAGTGTCTTTCTTGGTGAATAATAGGATAAGCTCTGATTCTGCCTCATTTTCCTTTCGGTTCTGCGCTGGCCTCTTCTGCTGTATAGGTCAGGACTGCCCTAGTAAATAGATACCAGACTCAAAGTAGGATAATTCAATAATAATTAACAAAGGGACTATTTATAACAGTTTGGGCACAAACTGAACCACAACAGACAGTGTAGTCCCCCAGGATTAGTAAAAGCATACTGTTCCCACACCTGAACTTAAATGGAAGAGGAGAGAGAATGATTACCAAAAATTGGAAAATAGAGTGATTTTGTTAATCCTCTTGAGGCCCAAGGAGATGAAGGAGCAGTTAACTAAGCCCAGCAGAATTATATGCAGAGAGCCAACTTGAACAGAGCTGTGACCAATAACAGAATAATGCAATCCAATTAGGAGAGCAACAGGAAAAAAAAAAAAAGGTATTAGACACTCCACTGTCACTTAATGACTGTTCTCCTTTCCTCCAATGACTTCTGGAGCTCCCCATTGACTGAATCCAAATTTAAATCAGAAAACATGGGAGTCCTTTCATATAGTGCCTACAGGTCAATTACCCAAAACAGAAAGCAGTGTGCAGAAAAGTGCATAGTGGTTCTGAGGGACAAATGGAAAGTAGTGGCACTAGTTTGTGTCTTTCACCCTTCAGCATCCATTCTCTCCTTTGTGTAGTGAAAAGTTTGTATCTCAGTCATAGAAGACCCACAAATTACCATTAAGATTTGTCATCTCAGGGTGATAGCAAATGTATTATACTAAAAACTTCATATGACATTAGTCATAGCAGGTCGATATGTTCTTTTATCAAAAAACACATTCTCTGGTTGAAGACAGTATTATAGGAGATGCTACAGCTATGTGTAAGGGATTCAGTGAGTAAACAAATAATAGTACTGACTGAAACATGAAGGAAAGAAAACACCAATCCATACCTGTAATATACCTGTGTGTTCTGTTAACAATAAAGTGCTGTGTCCCTGTGAGAGGAAGGATACACAATGAAACTTCCACTGGGGACCCTGCTGGTCTCTCCAGAGATGATTTTATATTAAGGACTCAGCATTAGCTTCTGTTATAGGCAAGTTGAATAAACAGCAAAAACAATAATCAGACATCCTTTATGAAAGGAAGTCCAGGTTGTTGAGTCTATGCCTAAATCCTTTGCTGCTGCTCTGGCCTCTTTAAATGTTGGCTTATTGAACAACGCTGGGATGGCTGGAAGAAAAGTCATCTCACACAGCTGATTGCTGAGAGCTTCTTCTTTGATGGATACCCTCTTGTGGGCGTTTACTTATGAAGTAAATATCGTCACACTCTGTTCCATGATTGACAGCTGACATTTGTATAGTCTTTCCCAGATCTCTCTGTCACCAATTTTCTATTTTTTTTTTTTTTTTTTTTTTACTATTAGTTTCTAACTGGACAACTGACCTACGTGACTATAAGTCACTATAGACCTATAACTCAAGCAATCTCTTCTTTCGCATTAGATGAGCAACCAGATATAACACAAAAATTGTGCCAACTGGGAATCTCCCTTCAACACATAAGTATAGGATCACTGCTAAGTGAGTTAGCAGTGAAAAAGCCATCGACTTCAGCCTGAGCCAGAACACCATGAAGGCTTACCCATTAACCATGATATTGCATTTTTCTTCAGTGTTAACTGTCCATGAGAGCAACAGTTTAGTTTGTGATAGAGGCAATGAAGAAGTAACTCTAGGATTCTGTGCTGTGATTCTTCTTTGGGGTTTCCGAATGCTCTTATGATAAATCTCTCTGCCTTAGGATTTCTAATATTTTTGGATCTGTGATTTCAAAGGAACCAAGTGGTAGAGTAGCTTGTACTACAGCCTAGACCTGCTGTGGTAATTTGTTTTCTAGGTCTCTATTATACTGGCATCCTCAGGGGTTATCTCAAAAATGGGAAGAGAAGAAAAAACAAATGTAGAATACAATCTAAGAGGTCTCACCAAGCACTGTGCCTTTTTTTTTTTTTTTTTTTTTTTTTTAGGAAG
>NW_007726151.1:104614-157721 GCF_000696425.1 Galeopterus variegatus
TGCCTTTTTTTTTTTTTTTTTTTTTTTGATAGGAAGTGTGAAGTAAAGCAAGTTTTCTATTGCATTAGCGGGGGTCTCCCTAAAAAGATCCATCCAATTGTATCCCTAGAAACTTCACCAAATGGTAAGTCTTAAATTTTCAGAGCTTATTTACCACACACTTGGAAGCATATCTAACAGCAAGGCCGCTAAGATTCTTGCTACTTACTGCTAACCATATCCAACTAGCACAATATCATCAATATAGTCCATCAGCAGTGAGTTCTGAGAGGTATCAAGATGATCAAAAATCCTCCAGATAATATTATAACAGAAAGAAAGAGCAAAGCAATAAAGGCATTCTATTTTTCTTGCTACAAAATACAAACTTCTTCTGGTTTTCCTTATTTATGGGAATGTAACCAACAGCACTTGGCCGGTCTGGTGTAGCCACACACCAGGTGCCAGCATTATGAGGATTCCCCACAGTAAAATATTGCATCCAGCAGAGCAGCTGCAATTGGCATTACCACTTCATTAAGTTTGTGAAAATCCATTATCCAGTTCCCAAGTACGCTGGCCTTTGCACAGGACAATCAGGTGACATAAACGTGTATGTGACGGGAGTCACCATCCCTATGTTTTTCAGATCTTTGGGACTATACTCTATATGTGAAGCTGTATTGTTCCAGATTTACTGTTTTAATGGGGCTGGTGGCCCTTCTTGCTATAACAACTCTCACTTTCATATTGTTTCTATTTCCTCTATTCAATACTCTATTCATAACTGCAGAATGGGTACAAACTCAAACCATCTTATCTAGAAGCCAGACTCTTTTTTTCAGACCAGGTTATGGAAGGAACTGTGGTGACACAGCTGAAGGTGACCTCCAATGAGCCATGCCCTGTATACTTCCTTCTCTTCAAATGGTGGTGAAATGTGTGACTTGCCTCTAAGCAATTGAAAACAGCAAAGGTAATGGGACACAACTTCCTTGGCTATCTCATATTATATGGCAGAAGAGAAGGGATTTTGCAGATGTAATTAAGGTCTATAATCAGTTGACTTTGAGATAACAAAAAAAGGGATTGTCCTGAGTGAGCCTCTCCTAATTAGGTTACAAGAGGGCCCAGACCTTCCTTGAAGTCAGAAACTAGAACAAACACAGACTCTTTTTCTCTCTCCATTGTTAGCTTTGAAGGAGCAAGCTGTCCTGGATCCCACAGTCACAATGAAATGAATTCTACCAACAATCTGAGGGACCTTGGAAGCAGATATTTCCCTAGTTGAACATTCATATAAGAATGCATCTCAGACAAAGTCTTAATTTCAGCCTTGTGAGACCCTGAGAATAGAACTAAGAACTCAGCTAGTTTATGTCAAGATTTCTAACTTGTAGAAACTTTGAGATAATAAACATATATTGTTTTAAGCAACTAAGTTAATAGTAATTTGTTATACAACATAGAAAACTAATACAGAAATGAATTCTTACTACTGTCCTAGAGCAGGATTTCTCAGCCATAGGACTTTGAGATTTTTGGCTAGATAATTGTTTGTTGTCAGGGATTGTCCTGTGCATTGTAGGATGTTTAGAAACATCTCTGCCCTCTTTCCATTAGGTACTAGTAGTACCCTCCCTTCCGGGTGTAACAACCAAAAATGTCTGTAGATATTGACAAATGTTCCCTGGAGGACAAAAATTATTCCAGGTTCAGAACCACTGGTTTAGAGGCAACAAAAAATGGCAGGGATTGATCAGAACAGAATGACCATGCTCTTGTGAGGTCGTGAGGAATTCATCATAAATGCAATCACTAAAAGGCTTTTTATTTTTATTTTTCTGATAGATAAGAGAAAGGGTTTCCAGAATTAGAAAATTAACATCAGGGAACTTTTAAATTTCAAAGTTTTCAGTTTCATTCGTATCTGCCCAAAAGTATCTATGCCTCGGGAACTTATTCCTTCCCCAACAATGTCTTTACCTCGGGTTTAGAGAAAGAGACACACTTTATTGGAGTTGGAAATCTACAATCCTGACAAGCAGATTCTGGGCTTCTTTCTTAGCCATATCTGTGCTTCTCTGCAGAAGATGAAAGATTCCTTCAGAACTGAAAATGAGGCCCCTTCTAGTTCTCTACATGTTTTTGTTTGTTTGTTTGTTTAATTTATGTTCCTAGGTTTTATCTCTCTCTCTCTCTCTCTCTCTCTCTCTTCTTTTTATTTTTCCTCTCTATACATGTTTTTTGGGTGGATGCTAAAGAAACCTAGGAGACACCTCATCTTTTTAAAGACTAAATGTCCTCCTACCTGTGCTGCATCCCCACCATCAGCACTGAAAATTGGAACGATCACAATAACATTGCATTCTCCAGATTGCCAATGATACCACGTCCCCCTGAAAATAAGGTAAGCCTTGCACTTCTCAAATATATGAGCAACCTATTCTCAGAATCCTATTCTGAATGTACATTTTCTTGAAGCCATTCCAATCAGGTATTTAGAAGATAATATATCTTAAATTAGGATAATTCAAAAAAGGGTTTAATGAATGAACTACTTACAGCAATATGTATAGGACACAGGGAAACACAGGAATAGGGCAGAAAACCCAGGCTAATGAAAGTGCAGGTTAAATAATCCCTAGGTTCAAATGGATGAGAGGAATAAATAAAAAGTGAAACCTGGAAAGACAGTATTGCTGTGTCATTTATTTTTAAAACGATTTTAACAAACTGGCCAATTATTTTGTACAATTTCTCTCAATTTTTTTTTCTGATATTTTCTCATGTTTATATTGAGATTATGCAGTTTTGTCAAGAATTCAAAAAAGTAATGATTCATTCTTCTCAGTGCATAGTATCAGGAAATATATGAAGCCAATATGTCCTATTATGATAATGTTAACATTACTTGTTTGAGGTGATGTCAGCTTTATTTCTCCACTGTAAAATTAATATTTTTATTCTTGTAATTAATAATTATCTGGTGGGAGACACTTTAAAACTATGCAAATATCTTGTTCTTCATCATAGCTTTGCTTGCTAATTTTAATATTTGTTGATGATTCTTGCCTGCAATATTTAATTCTGTGGTATTTATCTAATGGTGATTTTCTATTTTCATTGTTCTTTAGTTGTGCTTATTTATCAGAACTCTACTGTAAGCAATAGCTGTTCCTTCACCTCCACATATTTTTTTTCTTTTTTAAAAAAAAAATTTTGGTGGAATTGTTTATGTGCTTGATTGTTTATTGCTGTTTCCAATTCTAATCATGTAGTAAGAAGAGGCAGTAGAGGTTACCATAACTAGAGGAGAGGGATTCTTAGAGAAGCTGTGACCACTGATGGAGGGATACAGCCAGCCAGAGGCAGCTCTGCAGGCAGGGAGTTGAGGAAAATGTCCTGCCCTCAGTCCTCCCCCCTCTGACCTTCCCCTGCATTTCCACTGATAAACAGAACTGGAAGCCAGAGAACAAGCTACCTCTCTGATGTTATCCATGCAAATTAGCTTCTCGGGGCAGAATCAAGGTGAATACAGATAGTGAATGGTTTAGGAGACATAAACAATATATAATGTGCAGAGTTAAATTTTAGATCTGACAACAAGTAAAATGTTTCCTTTTTATTACAATGTCTCATAAAATCTGCACTATCTGGGGTATAATCCCAGTTTTCGTCTTCAGTAATGGTCAAATCAAATTTCATTTATGACCAGCAGCTTTCTTGAGACCATGTAATGGAAAGTGACATTTAAGAACCTACTGAAAAACCACACAAGATTAAGAGTTAACAGCTACGGTGCCTTCTTTAGGCCTTGTACACTGTTAATGGAATCAAAGGCAGCAAGTTTAGTGGTATCCTCCCTATCCTGGAAATAACAATTTAAAATGAGAACCTCACATACAAATGTGACACACACAGCAACTAGCTGTCTTTGCATTTAGAGTTCACACTCTTCTTTGTTAGTAATAAGCTTGTACTTGGCCTGGGGTTCCTGAACCCCTCCATTAGTACACTGAGATGATATTGAGAATGTTGGCCACAGAGTAAGAGTATCAAAAGTTTGCTGGGACGCCATTCCAACTTCATCACAATCAGTTGTCAGAGACCCAAGTTTATCTGAAATGTAAATATAAAAGTTAAATGCACCTTTAGTTGAGAATGTCAGAGGACTTTATGATATTCTTTATATCTTTATAATATAAGGAATATATATATATATACACATACACAAAATATATAATTAATTGTACATATTATATATATATATACAAAATATATAATATATACAAAAATACATAATTAGCCCTAGTGTTGATTTAATTGGTTTCTTAAAACTTGTAGATATGGATACAAAACCTTGTCCTAAGAAAAACATGCTTAAGTCTTTCTATAGGCCATTGCAAGATAGGGTGGCTTAGTAAAAGAACATGCTTAGAGTTATAAAGGACTACATTTAAATTCTGATTGTAATATTAGCTGCATGAGTTTGAACAACTAACATGCTCTATCTCAGACTCAGTTTTCTTATATGTATGATTGATCATTTCAGGATTCCTAGAAGAATTAGAGATGCTGTATTTAAAATCAATGGCATGTAGTAGACATTCAACGATAGAAACTACTGTTCTTATTCTTGTGAAGAAAATTGTACGAAATCATTGAAGTAAGTAACTCACTGAAACCTTTTGTTGTTGTCGCTGATTTTTTTTTGAAATATTATCTTCTTAAATCACCTTGTATTTTGTATGTGTTCACACTGACATATATAAATCTATTTAGAAAGTGTATGCCAAAATCCCCACTAGCTAAGTACCACTAGAACCCACACAATCTACGTGCCTAGTTAAGGGTTATTTATCCCATAGACTTCTGTTACATATTTATTGTTTTCATCCCAAAGAAGTAAAACTTTAATAAATATAACTATCTGTATTAACATAAACTATTAGAGATGAGTATTTTAAGAATCATACTCATTGATACAAAATGTGCCCAATAAAATAAATAAAATATTGTTATTCAATAATACTTGGTTGAATAATGTTCATATACTACCTAAAAACCATAGCAAGTTCTGTTAAAATATGAGATCATTGGATTCTTTGTGTTTTCGGGGGTGAGTTGTGGATCCATATCTATGTTTTTATGATTTATGCTACCTATATGGGGAAGTAGCTGTGAGATGGCCAGTGGAATCACAGAGAAGCATGTGCTCCAGTCCAGAGTGGGTGATGACGGACCACAATCAGGCTGTGAGACAGGGCACTCCTTTCTTTTCAATTGGTAGGAATCTTATCATATATCTGTATCCTTTGAAAAAGAGAAAGGGCTGAATCTCGTATGGTATCACACAGCAAGTCCTTGGCTTGGGTAAGCTGGATACTGAAGGAAGTAGTGAAGCCCTTGAAGAGTAAAATAGGGGGACATACATTGAGGTAACACATCAATGGTGGTAAAGCCATTAGAGATTTTCACATCAAACGACTGCATTAGTTCAAATGTTAAGTGTAGCAACTAAGACCTCTGATATATAATGTGATCACAGGAATTGCCTGTTTGAAATAAATTATTATCAATAACAATACACAAAATACTGACTGAAATATACACATTTTTAAAAAGGTATGGAGATTAACTTATAAATAACACTTACAAAGTTTTATAAAACTTCCATCTAGTAACTTCCCTTTGAATAGAAACGGTTACTGTTCCCGAGGGTCACTTGTCTGAACCTCCTCATTTTTTGCTCATGTTTGTCCCTGTAAGAAAACGTTCTTGTCAAGGGATTCAGCTACCAATGCTGATGACTCTCTAGGGCAGACAAGAGTCTTTATTTTGGTTCCTCTTTTGTGCTATACCTCTCCTGTTTCAGGAATCTGTACAATTCATTCCTTTTGATCAGAACATTCTGTAGTACTCAGTAACTTAGTAACCTGTTGATACTCAGTAACTTATTAATTCATAGATTAAATGCTATTTCCTCAGTAATTCTTCCTTTCTTACAAGTCTAAAATAATTCCTTCTTTTACATGCTCTTGTAGCACTTTATAACTTATCACAGTTATAAACAAACATGTTTATTTTCTTTTTACCTTCCTACTGATTCCATGACAGCAAGAAGTAGGTTTCTTTCTTTTTCATTGTGTCTAGGCACATATTTCTAATTGCCCTTTGAATATCTGCATTTGATTGTCCAAGGTATTGCATAAATAAAACGTCACCTCCACTTGAACCATATTCATATTCTCTCTCTCTCGTCACTCCCATTCTACAACTTGAGCTAAAGTCCCTATCTCTGTGAAGGATGCCATAGTCTTCCCAGGCTTGTGATGCTCTCTGTGGAGTCTTGAAAATTCCCACCCTGATACATGGAGGAATCTAATCCCATTCGTGGAACAAAAACTTTCCAGGAGAAATAAAAATTTATGATTATATTAAAAATAAGCAGATATTCTTATCACCATTACTTAGCTTTACTGTTTTCTGATAGTTAGTTTTATATTGACACATCGTAATTTTCTAACAAAAATTCAACTTATCACCATTTTCAATTGCATATAAATGTTGCTTTCCAGAGAAGTTTTAGTCATTTCAGCAAGTTTAGATGTTGCCAAACTCTTGTAATTCTTAAAAGTTGAATTCACTTTTTCTTAAAAGAATATAATATTTTTTCAATGCCTTCTTGCAAAAAATTTCATCTCACAAAAGAGACAGTTACATAACTGTCATAAAAATTATCCAAAGAAAATTAGTCTGGGATCATTGAATTCCTGAGAGAATTAGAGGGTCTACTGAATTCATTTCTACCAAACAATACTCTGCTGACATCCCATATGGAAAACTTTTGAAATTATACATGCATAATTTAACAATTACAATGAGAGATTTAGACAAGGTATAAAGGGTTGAGTGAATAGCCATTTTTCAGGCATTCAGCAATGTGCAGCACTCTATGGCACAGTGCTAGCTAATTTGATTATAGTAAGAGCATGTTTGGGCAGTAAGATGAACAAAATAAATACCATTATGCCTGATGAGATATATAGTATATTGCATTAACAATATTGATATCTTTATATTGCTCCTACATAGAACTTTGAACTTTCAAAATTCTACGAGTAGGACAAATGTGAGTCATATAGAAATGTCTCTAATTCCAAGGTGCATGTATGTGCCAATTATGACGTAGATATTTTAGGTGCATTTGCTTTTAGCATTACAATTTAGGGAATGAGGTAGAAAATTACAAAACTAATAATACTCATACATGAGAGTAAGTGGATTAAGAGAAAATTTCCGAATTCAATATTCTGAATAAAAATGGGTAACTCAGAAGAAAGCTTTAGCATCATCAGGTTTTAGGAACTTGTGATTGTCTCCTAGAGAATCTTGATTGCTGCAAGAAAGGTAAACTACATTTGGTCGTGCCCTTTACAGCAGTGATTTATCCCATCATGTGTCCTCCTAAAATAAAACAAATGCTACGTTACTCAAGGCCAGTGATCCAGTGTGCTATACTGTAGTGTTCTCAGGTTAAGAGTGAAATGCCAGCCTTTTTTGTTTTGTTTGTTTCTTCATGCCATCAACATACATTTGTGGTTGACAGAGCTTGATTTGTATGAAATATATTGTTTCTAAAGAACAAACAGAGATGGAGTTATTTTATGATTAGAACTACATGAAGATGGTATAACTTGGATAAGATCTGTGCTGCCCTGCTCTAAGCTTAGACTCCTTTACCAATAGAACAACTGTTCAGGACACCAAGAAGATAAAATACTAGTCAATGAAATCATAAATTGATGTTAATTATATGCAATGCATACCTGATAAACATATCTCAATTAAGACTATGGTCTAGTAAAATAAATGGCACTGAAGTGTTGACTCGGTTAGAGCTCTAACCTCCAGGATTGAAGTTTTACCCTCGCTCCCTTTCAAACATAATCTCCCTGTACTACTAATATTAGTTTGATTTTTGTCAACAATGAAAAATGTTGTAGGTGAATTAGGATGAAAAAGTAACAGTATTACAAAATATAACTAGGTTTCTAAAAGAAGATATTATAGTTAATACAGTTAGTTTCTCTCTTTTATAAGCACATATCTAGTGTAGTACTTATGAGTTCAATTACTAAAAAGTAAGCAGAAAAATTAAAAGAGACAAAATTAAAATCCTGTATTAGATTCTTTTTTCACCTAAGCTAACAGCTTTTATTGAAAAATATGGTAGAAAACAGTCAAAGCAGAGTATGGATTTTATCTGTAGAAACATATTACCTATATGGAAGTGTTCCCTGTGAAAACCGATTGATAAATCAGTGACGTTTTCTGCTCCTCGTTATGATGGAGTAAAAAGACCAGCTTTATCCTCCTACCTCAATCAACTAAAAAAAATGGGACAAAATTAATGTAATTGGACAACAGGCAGAGTATGGGGGTGATACCACAGACATGGAAGACAAATGGAATGAGCTCTCCATTTGCCTGAGCTTTCTGCCTGGAGAGTTTCTAGTCCATACCACAAGAAGAAGAAAGCAAAATAAATACTGGAAATCTTGTTAATTGAGGAGACAAAACTGAGAATTTTAGGAGGTAACGGCAACTAGAATTCTCAGAGAAGAGCCCACAGAAACAGAACTACACAGACAGAAGGTAGATGCACAGAATAAGTGCCCAAGAGATGTTCAGGAGATTTTCCCCTCTGAGTACTGATCAGCACATGCTTGTGAAAAACTATAACCTGGCTTGGGAAAAACCATGGGAAAGAAGCAGACAGAATTAGTTCTTACACTCCTAGAGGACCGGAAATAATGTGTTCCTACCAGCCAGTGTGACAAAACCTTCTAAAACATAAAGGATCCTGAGAGTAGTCAGGAGGACATTGACCTAGAAGGGTGACAAAATTAGTAATATACTAAAAGCTGTTCTGATATTAGGAAAGAAAAAAGGCAGTGCCCCAAATGGTCATACTATTTCCTTTACTTGAGTTACTTGAATGATTTCCAGAACAAAGTTAAAAAAAAAATAAAATAAAAAATACATCTATATGCAGTACCCAATAAGGGAAAATTTGCATTATCTGGAAATAAAAGAAAAGAATAAGTAAAGGAAGAAGTAGAAAAATATGAACCATAATGAGGAAAAAGTTAAATAATAGACATTGAAGCAGACATGACACATATGACAAAATTAGATGAAAAGGGAATTAAAACTGTTAAAATAAATATATATTTCCATATGTTCCATAAGGTGATAGAAAGCATGAACAGGTTAAGGGAAACATGGAGGTCTTAAGAAAAGACCTAATCAAAATTCCAGAGATGAAAAATACATCAGATACAAAAAATTCAGTGGATGCAAATAATAGCAGACTAATTACTAGGAAAAAATAGGGAATTTGAAGTAATATGTGGCAATAGAAATTATCCAAAATGAAATGTAGAAAGAAAAAAGATGAAAGAGGGAGAAAGCAAGCAAGAGAGAGAAAGAAAGAAAGAAAGAAAGAAAGAAAGAAAGAAAGAAAGAAAGAAAGAAAGAACTGAAAAGAAAAGAGGAAGGAAGGAAGGGAGAGAGTGCATCAGTGAGCTATGGGGCAACATTAAACAGTCTAATATACAAATAATTAGACTAAAGGAAGGAAGAAAGAAATAGGTAAATATTTAAAGAACTATTAGCCAAAATCTCTTCAAATTAGATCAAAACTTTGAACCTAACATTTTTAATAAACTCCAAGCACAAGTATTTTTTTTTGAAAATTACAAGGCAAACCACAATCAAATTGTTTAAAAACAGAAATAAAAAAAGAAAAATTTAAAGAAGATATTTTAAAAAGACATGAGTAGTAATACACTTCCTGTCAAATCAGTGCAAACCCTGAATTTTATACTTAACAAAAAATACTGTTGAAAACAAATGCTAAAATAAGGCTTTCAACACATAAAAGATGGAAGTATTCATCAAGAACAGAAATGCTAACAGAATTACAAGTAGAAGAAAAAAAATTATAAGATAAAAACCTGGATCCACACAAGAAATGAACACCTCCAAAAATAGTAAAAAAGATATTAAATATATAAAAATATTTTCTGAAATTGTAAACCTTACTAATAATTGCAATTTAAGGAATAGTAAAAAATGTATTAGTGAGTTTATAACATATTTGGAGAAGCATAAACTCCAAGAGGGGAAACGGAACTATATTGTTGGAAGAGTTCTAAACTCTGTAGGAAACGGTATTACATTACTTGAAGGAAGACTGTGGCATGCTAAAGATGTATACTGTAAACCTGAAGGCAAACACATTAAACAAAAAGAGGCATAAAGCAACAAAGAATATAAAATGGAATCTTAACAATATTTGACAAATCCAAAAGAAGGCAGAAAAAGTGATAAAGCATGATGGGGCAAATGGAAAATGATTTACAAGAGGTAGATTTAAACCCAACCATACCAATAATCACATTATATGTCAATGGACTATATAGCAAAAATGATGGCAGAAATCACCAGATTGGGATGAAAAAGCATGACCTAATTAAATTCTGTCTACGTAAAACTAACTTCAAATACCAAGATAATAGCAGTTTAAATGTATTGGATGGCAAAAAGGTATCCATGATAAGGCTGTTATAAAGAATGTTTGCATTCTTTTCTATTTCGTTTATATAGACACTCATTTATATTAATATCAGAAAGAGCAGATTTCATAGTAAAGCATATTGCCAGTAATGAAAAGGGGCATTTTATTATGATAAAGTGTTCCATTTTCAGAGGAGGCACAATAATAATTTTTGTACATAATAAAAGAACTTGAAAAAGTTCATTATTATATTTGGGGATTTAAATTTTTTTATTAAAACATAATTGAGTATACATATTTGTAAGGCACAGAGTTGAATACCCATATTTGTAGGATACAGAGTTGAATATCAATACCTGTGTGCAATGCATGATGATCAAATCAGGATAATTAATATACTCAACTCTACAAAATGTAATCGTTCTGTGTAAACGTTAACAAATTTCTTGCTAAACATTGTAGTATATAAATTATATAAATTTATATAAATAGAATAGAAAAATATGACCCACGGAAACCTCAATAATTATTAACTCATGGTTAATACTGACCCCCAGTTCCAAATACACACAGCCTCCCTATCTACATCCTACACAGGAGTGGTACATTTGTCACAATTGATGAACCTGCATTGACACATTATTATCACCCAAAGTCCATACTTTACATTAGTGTTCACTCTTGGTGCTGTACATTCTATGGGTTTTGACAAATATATAAGGACACATATCCACTGTTACACGTTACAGTGTCATTCAGAGGTTTCGCTACTGAAAAAAAATCCTCTGTGCTCTGCTTTATTCTTCTCTTCAATCCTTCCTTCCCCTAACTCCTGGCAAACACTGACCTTTTTACTGTCCTCATAGTTTTGCTTTTTTAGAATGTCATACAGTTGGAATCACATAGTATATATAGGGGACTGACATAGGGGTACTTCAAAATTCTTTGGAAACATTTAATTTAAAGATAATATACACACCTTTCAATGAACTTTTTGAAGTACCCTCATGCATATGTATATATATTTGGAATTATACATCCTTTTGGGATTGGCTTCTTTCACTTAATAATTTGCATTTTAGGAGCCTCTACTCCTTTTAAGGACTTGATAATTCATTTCTTTTTAGGGCTGAATAATATTTATTTTCTGAATGAACCACAATTTATCTATTTATCTACCAAAGGACATTTTTGTTGCTTCCAAGTTTTGTCAATTATGAACACAGCTACTATAAACATTGTGTGTGGGGTTTTATGTGGTTTTATGTGTAACAAGTTTTCAACCCATTTCAGTAAACATCAAGGAGCTCAATTGATGGATCATGTGGTAAGAATATGTTTAGTGTTGTAAGAAACTACCACAAAGCCCAAGCAGTTGCACCATTATGTAATTCCACCAGCAACGAATGAGAGTTCCTGTTGCTCCACATCTTCATTTGCATTTTCAATGCTCTGAATTTTGTCCATAGGTGTGTAGTGGTATCTCGTTGTTTTAATTTGCATATCCATTATGACATACGATGTAGAGTATCTTTTTATATGTTTACGTGCCATCCCGTATTTGGCCCATTTTTTAATTGGATTGCTCATTTTATTTCCGCTTTCATTACCTATCAGTCCTTGTATGTTGTCCACTGTATTTTATTAGAGCCCTTAGCATATTAAACATAATTGTTTTAAATTCACCATCTGATAATTCCAATATCCTGGCCATACATATTTGAGTCTGCTTCTGATCCTTCAAACTTAAAGGTTTTGGCCTTTAAGTATGTCTTCTTATAATTTTTTTGTTGAAATTTAGACATGATATATTGGGTGAAAAGAATACTAATAAATAGGCTTTTGGTAATGTAGTGGTAAGGTGTGGGAGGAAGGGAAGCATTCTATAGTTCTATGATTAGGTATTACTCTTTTAGTGAGCCTGTGCCCCTGGACTGTGAACTTCTTAAGTATCTTTTGGGTTTTCCCACTGCCTTAGGTGGGACAAGATGGCCAGAGTGAACTGAAGTTGGTTATTTTTCTGCCCCTGGGTGGGTTACACTCTGATACAATAGTTTAACCTTGAAGGAAAGCCTTATTAAGGAGAACAGAATGATCTGGCATATTTCAGAATGGGTATTTTCCCCTCCTTTTGCTGGAAGCAGGAGGAATTTTCTGTATATATTATGAGAATCTGGAAGAGCTCCAGGAGGTAAATATCACAAAGTGAGAATTTTTGGAGTTTTTAACTCTCAGACGTGTGTCCACACTGAGCCCCAGCAATTTGTCAATTACAGCTCAAGTTTTCCTACACTGTTTCTAGTTCTTATGGAAGTTTCTGCTTCTGGGTTTCTACTTGAGTAAATTGTGATTCCCTGTATTTGCCTGTCTTTTCTTTCCAATTTTGGGGTCAGTGGTTTGCACTGTGACCTCACTTTTCTGATGGATCTAAGAAGAGTTATTTTCAGTTTGTTTAGCATTTTACGTGTTAGGATGGAATGGTGACTTCCAAGCTTCTTAAACCAGATGTTCCTTACCATTTTTTGCAGCTTTTCTCTTTGAAGTGAGGCCCACATCATTTCTCACTTTCTGTAAGGCAGAGTGAGCTTTATTTCAACAAACTCTAATTTCATATACTCTATTCATTCTCTATTATTTTTGCGGTTGTATTTTTTTTCTACACTGTCAGAGCATATAGCCATTACAAATGACACACTTCTTAAAACCATAATTTAGTCTTAATTCAACAGGTGAAAGTGATGTGCAATGATCACCACCATTCCTTAGTGTTATCTTAGTAATTTAGACTGCCCAGACCAAGTTTTATACATATATTCTTTTTTGTTGTACGTTTTCAAGTACAATGAGTTTTCTCACACTTAGTGAGTATAATAGTCCAAGATAACCTTTACAGCTTCATGGTGCTAGAGATCTTTCCTTTGTTGTTCTGGCAAGTGATAAAAAACAGTGGCCCTATACTGAGATCTGCCACCTCCTTTTGACTAGATCTTCTCTTTCTTTTGATCCTGTCATCTCTATTTGGCTAATTTCTATTTTACTCCCAGAAGTTTCTCCTCATTTAGGGGCTTGACACTGAAAAGGATTTGTGAATTGTGAATGTTCATAGAGCCAAAATGCCCTAGCATTTTCAGATCTTATTATAAACTTAAACTCACCAGAAAACTGAAAAACCCACTCCCAGATTTAGTTGTATAGCAACTGCACTTTCCAGAAATACTTCCTGGCAATTAGGGCATTTTCCTGCCCTCAGGGCTATCAGATGAACTTGGGCTTTCTTTCTGTCTCCTGCATAGGTGCTGTCACCATGTGGGTCTGTAAAGGCCTTGGATTTATCCCCTTTTATATTTTGTGGTTCATTGTGATGTTTTTTTAACATGGTTCTATTGTAGTTGTCCAAGGTATTTTGGTCTTTCTATCAGATTTTATAGAGCATTTAGAAGATTAAAAAGTATGGTATCACAACTACCATCTTTCTTGGTTCCTTTTTAATACAAATCCTGAATCAAAGTTCACTGAGTTCTGAAAAGAACATACTAATCTATCAGAAGCAAACACTTTATATTTTAAGTGTAGTCTGACAAACAGGACTGTCTGCAAATAACTCGAGGAGCATACTCGGTGTTACCTGAACAGCGGGTCAGCAGTAACCTCAATGAGCACTTGCACCCAAACTTTACTTTTCTAGGATCTAGTGCTTTCCTCCTCCTGCCAGCAGATTGTGTCCTTAAACCCAATTTCCCATGGATTCCGAAGTATTTCCGATAATGGGCAATTGTCTTTTCCTGGGCAACTCTAAACAGCTGGAAATGCAACTCTGACTGCTTGGCGACCAAGTGATCTAATTATCCCCTGATGGAGTTTGGGTGTGTTGTCCCCTCCAAAACTCATGTGGAACTTTGATCTCCAATGTGGCAGTGTTGGAAACTGATTGAGTCATGGGGGCTGATCCCTCATGAATGGATTAATGCTCTCCTTGGGGGATGAGGGGTAGTGAGTGAGTTCTCGCTCTATTAGTTCCCATAAGAGCTTGTTGTTTATAGGACCCTGGCACCTCCTCTCTGTCTCTCTCTTGCTTCCTCTTGCCATGTGATCTGCTTGTACCCGCTGGCTGCCTGCCACTTTCCACCATGAGTAGAAGCAGCCTGAGGCCTACGCCAGATGCAGCTGTCCCAGAATCGTAAGCCAAATAAACCTCTTTCCTTTATAAATTATCCAGTCTCAGGTACTTCTGTTATAGCAACACAAAACAGACTAAAACATCCCCCTACTGAAAAAGCTGTCATCTAAGAAGGTAAGGATTACGGGATACCCCTCTACTGTTAAAAATGAAATATATAACTGCATATCCAGTAAGTTCCTTAACCTTGCATGCTTCTCCATGGGATTGATGGGAGGACTGGGGGAAATTGTATCTTCTCTTCTTATTGAACACCTATCTTGTACATTTCTCCCAATAAAACCACTTTTTTGGTGCATACCTTGTGTTGTGGAATTGCACTAATGCATGACATGTGATGTTCACAAAGAGACCCACTTTTTGTAATATTTAGGTAAATGTCCAAAATAGTTTCTAATATTTTCGAAACAGATAAATACAACCCCTCTTTAATCATATTGAAAAATATAACTTTAGTCCAACAGGTTCTCTGTGTATACATTCTCAGCATTGAAATGTTCAAGTAAACCTTTACTATACTTTTCTATTTGATTAAAAATCCTCCAGTGATAATACATACAATATTTACTAAGAAGAGAGCAAAGTATAATACACTACTATATATAGCTATACCTCTGTGTCTGTGAAGAATTGGTTCCAGGATCCTCATGGATAACAAAATCCACAAATGCTCAAGTCCTTTATATAAAATGGTGTAGTATCTGCAAATAAACTACGCACATATACTCCCATATACTTTGTATCATTTTGTATTTATATTTATTATATATAAATTATATGTTATACTATATTATAATAATATTATCATATTATAATTAATTATAATTTATATGACATAATTATAATAAATTATAATATAATAATCTAGTATTATGGATTACTTATAATACATAATACAATGTAAATACTTTATAAATAATTTTTATATTGTAGCATTTAGAAAATAATGACCAAAAAAGAGTCTGGACATATTTACTATAGATGAACCATTCTTTTTTTTCCCCAAAATATTTTTATCCACAGTTGGTTGAATCTATGAATGCACAACCCACAAATACAGAGGGCCAACTGTACTATATATGTTATTTATTATATACCATACTATGTAATGCATTAAACTATAAAAGTACTTTATATAGATACCTTAACAGAGTAAGCTATGGAGACATCATTAAGTATACTGTTATATTATTTATAAATCAAGAACATAATTTCCTTTCTACAGTTTCTAATTTTAGCAACTTAAAAATAAATTGTTCTTTATTCAGTGCCGGAAAATTAGCTCTAGTGAATGAATTGCACAGACATCACAGATTGGAAAAAGCAAGTATGGTTTTTGCAGTGTCAACTCTATTCTGTGGCACTTTGTATAAACAGCCAGAGGCAGGCTTGAATATATTATGTTCATTTGAAATCGACCTGTGATTTTAGACGTTATTTATTCCCCTGTGCCACCACCAGCAACAATGCTACTGCCACTTTTATTTATTTATTTTTATTTTTATTCTGTATCATTAACCTAATGGTAAAAGCAAGGTTCTCGCAAACCATAGCAATGTTTCACCAGATTATGTATGATTATCTTCATTCCAATCATGATATGTAAATAAAGAAAAAATGAACAAGAGGTAAATCAAAACTACCCTACAAATCTATTTCATAATTCCCATATTAGCCCTAAAGAGTAACTTCTTGAAGATTTCAGTATTAAATTCACTTTCTAGTGTTTCCCTCTTCTTCTGTACCAGGTAGTCATTCCACAACCTACACAGAACCCTTGTTGAATTACTTTCATATAGATATTGTTTCATATGGTCCATGAATGAAGGAATGAGTAAACACCAATAGCAATATATTTATATTCACAAACGTATTGGGGTATTAATTACTTTTTATTTTGTCTTCCCACCTATTTTCTTTGAGGACTGCCCTTCCTGAAAAATTTAAATACTTGACCCATTCCAGTCAATCAGAGTATTTGACCCTACTGAATCAAAGTTTTGGTGCAGGAGTATGAACATGGCTCAAAAAGGGTAAATTAGAGATCTTTTGAGGAGATCAAAAGGTGAGAGATAGAAATGTCTCTTTCCTTATGAGACAGTGATCTACAAACATGGGCAGAGTTCCTTCTAGAGAATGAAGCCAACATAAATAAAAAACAGTTGTGAAAAAGTAAGAAGCACCATAACACCATTTTATAGCTAAGAGAGCAAATATATTTTATTTTTAATTTTGTTTATGCTTTGTTGGGGTCCTAAAAGTCAGTGTGAATTGGTTTTATGACATTTAGAACTGAACGACTTCTGCTTAATATAACTGTCCTATAAATTTAGTATATATTTCCTCCCTACAGATCAGAATTCTTCTTTGACCTAGTTCATTTCTTAAGAAGCAAACAGTCTATATTTATAAGGCTCCTGGCAGGGGAAAGATTTGATAATTTCAATGGCTGAAAAGAAATAAACTATTGATGAGACTATTTATGGAAATGTGGTTGAGGTCAGAGGAACCAACAAGGTATAATGAAGCTGCCAGGAATGAGGAACCATGGAAAGCCACCCCTACCTGCAGACCTTAGAATAGCAGGGGATGGAGGCTTACCAGAAGGTGGTGAAGTCTGCAGTATGGGGAGAACAGAGGCATGGACAGAGGACAACTACATTACACCCTTCTTTATTTTTTTTGGCATCTCGCTGGTATGGGGAACTGAACCCTTGACTTTGGTGTTACAAGGCTGTGCTCTAACCAACGGAGCTAACCAGTGAGCACCCTCTTATCTTTCTTAGGAAGGTCGATCATTAAACAACTAAATTCTCCCATAAGTGTATACTTCCCTAAAATAATAAGTATGGCAGAATACGACTCTGCATATTCAACATTTAATTTCCATGCTATGAGTTTTCCATAAATTGATTCAGTGTGGTAAATGCATTCTTCATCATCCTTTCATTTCCTTACATTTCTGCTTACTCTGTTCATTTAACATTAAAAAAATTAAAGAAGTTTTCTTGGAGAGTTTAAATTGAATGTTAACCTTTTTATTAGGGTATGGCCTCATAAATAAAGGTGACATCAATAATCAGAGGCTCTAGACTTCATAGATAAGAGTTAGCTCATAAAAATGCCACTTAAGGGCCGGCCCGGTGGCGCGCTGGAGAGTGAGCCACTTGGGAGTGTGGTGGCGCTCCCGCCGAGGGTTCGGATCCCATGTGGAGACCGGTTCCCACTCACTGGCTGAGCGTGGTGCGGGCGCAACACCGAGGGTTGCGATCCCGTTGCTGGTCAGTAAAAAAGACAAAAAGGAAAAAAAAATGCCACTTAAAGTAGTCTTCTTCCTAATTGGCCAAAACCCAGTGAGATTAAACAGAAGTTTTCTTCAGTTGTGCTAGTACTTGAGCTCCCTTTTTCCTCGTGTTTTCTTTCCAAGGGCATACATCATCAGAGAAAGGACTAGGACATGCGGATTCATACTCAGTCCATGATGTCTGTTCTCCAAGGAGTATCATAGATATGGTTTTGCTTGTTTGTTGCTAGTTTCCTCTTTTTCTCTGTCTTCCTATTCTTTTCATAAAATGCTTTCTAAAAACATCATAATAAATATAACAAATTATTTCTAATATGTTAATGGAAGAGAGATAAGCAAGATTCTCTCTAACCCAGAATAATATATGTGAAGTTAACTATATTCTTCTAGAGACGAACATTCTAGCAAAATGTAGAAAGTCCAGGCATGCGATTCATGAAAGGCAGTTGCAGGAATACAGTGTGATATTAGAGAACGTATTTTGGGCAGACAGATCTTACTTAATTCTTTAAATTAATCCATGTAGACAACTGTATATTCCCTGTCTGGTTATGTTCACAGCTTGGCAACTTATAGGTCATATTCATTCCTAGATATATTTTGTTTTATTTTCTAAACAGTATTAATACACCTTGAATTTAAAGGTAGAATAGTCACCAACGTATAAAAATTGGAAGATTTTCACATATTATGACTTTCACATAATTGAATGGAGCTCAATTGAGGCTGTTTATTTTATTTTATTTTATTTTATTTTTTCCTTTTTGTCTTTTTTCGTGTCCGGCAACGGACCGCAACCCTCAGTGTTGTGCCCGTACCGGACCAGGATCGGCAACGGGATCGCAACCCTTAGTGCTGCGCCCGCCCCTCGCTCAGCCAGTGAGCAGGAACCAGTCTGTATGTGGGATCCGAACCCTCGGCGGGAGCGCCACCGCGCTCCCAAGCAGCGCACTGTAGCAGTGTGCCACCGGGCCGGCCCAAGGCTTTTTATTTTAAATGGTACATGTTCTACAGTTCACCACCACCCTTACCATTGTATTACACAGGCCAAATTGACATGTCATTTATCATGACATGTGTACCATTTTTCTTTCTATTTTATAGAGTAAAAAGTTGAAATATTTCTTGTATTCTTGTGTAACACAAGTGGAAAAATAAAAACTAAACCAAATAAAAGGGCTATGGATTTCAAGAGAATTTTAAAAAGCATATTTCTTAAGAAAATAAAAAAAAATTCATAACTTTATGAATAAATAGGTTGTGCCTTTGTCAAAATGCTAGTTAGAATGGCTTTATGAAGTAATTTCTACCTTTTTAATCATGGGCATTCCTTTCCTGGCCCCTGTCAGTAATAATATTTCTACTCCTACTCTACCTACTGATATGACAAATTTTTAAGGTATACTCTTTTCCTTTTTTCTCTCCTTCTATTTTTCATTTCCCACCCCTACATGCTCCTATCCCCTTTAGCTACACACACATTCCCATTTACAATACACCTACCTCACACTCGAAGTCTTCTTTATTTTCTTAGTTGCTTTTTAACATATTGACATTTTTTAAATTTTCAAATGCTGAAAGGTATAAATAATTATTCTTATTTTATAAAAGAAAAATAAATCAGAAAAGTTGGGAATATTGCCTGAAAACCTACAATTTATAAGTAATATTCCAACTTCGGGATTAAAATTAATGGTTGTGCAACTCCAAAGCTGCATTTCACAATACAGTTTCATATAAATGGTAAATATTTTACAAAAGTGATGGCACTTTTAAAAAGATAACAGCATTATTAGAATAAAAGTCATAGAATAAAGGGTTAGGAAATGGTTAAATCTCTAAATTTCTAACTTGCTAGAAATGTCCCATTTTATCAGAAAGTTAGCTCTTGTTCTTCTGAAAGCTCAACAAAACATATGCAATTGGGGCACCTATAAATATACAATGTGCTTAAGAATATACAATTGTGGGCCGGCCTGGTGGCGCACTGGAGAGTGCGCCGCTTGGGAGCATGGCGGCGCTCCTGCCAAGGGGTCGGATCCCATGTGGAGACCGGTTCCCGCTCACTGGCTGAGCGTGGTGCGGGCGCAACACCGAGGGTTGCGATCCCGTTGCCGATCCCCGGTATGGGCGCGACACCGAGGGTTGCGATCCCGTTGCCGATCCCCGGTATGGGCGCGACACCGAGGGTTGCGATCCCGTTGCCGATCCCCGGTATGGGCGCGACACCGAGGGTTGCGATCCCGTTGCCGATCCCCGGTATGGGCGCGACACCGAGGGTTGCGATCCCGTTGCCGATCCCCGGTATGGGCGCGACACCGAGGGTTGCGATCCCGTTGCCGATCCCCGGTATGGGCGCGACACCGAGGGTTGCGATCCCGTTGCCGATCCCCGGTATGGGCGCGACACCGAGGGTTGCGATCCCGTTACCGGTCAGTAAAAAAAGACAAAAAGGAAAAAAAAAATTTAAAAAAAAGAATATACAATTGCCAAATTATTATAATTATCAAAGAAATAAATTATAAGATGAATGTATTATAACAATGGCCTTAGGATATAGTCTTACAGCAGAAACTTTGATGGTGAGATTTAGAAAGTATAGAAAGTAATGAACTGTAAGATGTAGCCCCCTGTTATGAGGTATTCTTCCTTTCACTTCATTTAATAATGCCTGAGTAAACTTCCATTGTGACAGATTAGTGTGTTAAAATTTGTTTAAAGAATGAAAATAACTCGATGATTAAACAAATAAAATTACAGTAACTTATGTGAAAGGCATACCTATACATGCTCATTATATAAAGCATGTCTTTTATTACTTACAATAACACGAGACAGATGATGACATTGAGTCTAAAGAGGCTTCTCAATGTTACTAAAGTGTAGACATCCTGGGGACAGCTAGTAAGGGGCAAAGGTCGAATGCAACTCCAAGGCTATTTTTCTTCAAATCAGCTTCTCTCAATCATTATTCTACACTGTCTCTTCTGCTTAGAAGAAGTAAATTATTTGAAAGAAATTACAAGAATAACATGAGTCACTTTTAAAAGTAGGAGATAATTAAGTTGGATAAATGGGTACAGAAAGGATAAAAACCAGGCAATGTTAACAAAGAGAACCTTCTGAGGTAATTATACCTCTTACCTTAAGGGTTTTTAACCATATTTTATGGTAGGCGTTACTAGCATTCACAAATATCATGAAATTTTTCCTGTACGTATGGAAGATTACATTTACCGCCCCATTACACTAAGGTAGAGCATGTGACCAGTGCTAGCCAATGAGCTATAGCTAACAGTGGTGTGTGTCTTTGTGGGCAGTAGCATTTAAAAGCAGGTAAGAGTGACAATGTGGGGGATCTTTGGATGTCTCAGTGGAGCAGAGGCCCTTGCCAACCCAAAATAAGTAAGCTGCATCAATAAGACTTAAGCTTTTGTTTTGGCAAGTGTCTGAGATTTAAAATTATTTGTTACTACAGCATAGTCTATCTCATATTCAGTAGGGTAATCAATGTTGAATACATACAAAACATTGTTGATAGTAAGTTAATAAATGTTTTAGTCAGGGTTCTCTTTCTTTCTCTCCACACACACACACAAACACACACACACACACATTAAATACAGAGATTAATTTAAAGGAATTGGGGAATTGGCTTGCGGGTGCTGGGAAGTTTGAACTCATAGGGCACTCTGGCAGGTTGCAAATTCAGGTAAGAGTTGATGTCAAAGTGTTGAGTTTGAAATCTACAGGAGGCTTAAAACTTAGGCAGAGATTCTATATTGAAGTCTTAAGGCTGAATTGCTTCTTCCTGAGGAAATCTCTGTCTTTTCTCTTTAAGCCTTCAACTGGTAAAATGAGGCCCACTTTCATTATGAAGTGTAATTTGCTTTACTTAAAGTCAGCTGATTGTGAATGTTAATCACATTCACAAACACCTTCACAGAAGCAGCTAGACAACTGGGCACCCTAGCCTAGCCAGGTTGACACATAGAGTTAACTATCACAATAAGTAGTAAAGAATAATGCCTACCATCTTTTTTAATAGCAATATAAACAGCTATATTAATGCCTCCCATAGGAAATATATTTATTTCTCATGGAAATTCAGGCTGTGCCTATGCATAAACTCTTTTGAAAATTATAATAGAAAATAAGTCAAACTACTAATTCGATGTTTTATATAGTGTGATAGTACCATATAATCTAAAATTCATATTGTTGAAGCCCTAACCTCAGTACTTCAGAATGTGACTTCAAAGGTAATCATGTTATGTCGAAGTAATTCGTATGGGTCCTAATCCAATATGAGTGGTGTCCTTATTGAAAGGGGGAATTTGGACACAGGGATACACATACATGTAAAATGAGGTGAGGAGACAGGAGAAGACAGCCATTCACAAGGGTTCCCTCACAACCCTTGAAAGGCATTAATTCTGTCAACACTATGATTTTGGATCTCTTGCCTTCAGAACTGTAGGACAATAAATTTTGATTGCTTAAGGCACCTGTTGGTTCTTCATTATGGAAATCCTAGCAAACTGATGTATATAGTGTAAGAAAAGCATTTCAATTAACTGTTTTATGACTGAAGCTAATTGATAAATGTGAGAGTGTTGTATATTTTCATTCTTTTTGTCCTCCAATATTTTAAGAGATTCATGGTGGAAAAATGGAACAGAATGAAATATAAGGAGATTCAAAGTTCCCGCTGAGTGCAAAGTTGTGGTACCTTTTCAAAATTTCCTTTTGAAGTAGCTTTGAGAGACATGCTTGAACTTTGCATGTAGTAGACCCTTTAAAACTAGTGGATATAAAAAGATTTAGCTTCCTGTTATTAAAAAACCTGCATAGTGTTACTATATATTTTCATTTATAGGGATTCTCTTTGAACAATTTAAAATGCTTTACTAATGTAAATATTTTATATTTGATTGTAGTTTTGAAAATTATTTTAAAATTCTTAATTAGAATGAATATTCTATATTTTCTCTTTATTAGTAATCAAAATGTCAATTCTCCACTGAAAATACTTGTCTTCCTATATCATCCCACTAATGAAAAGCAAAATTCCCTTTCCAATCGTTGTATTTATTGAATACACTTTTATTTAAGGAGGAATATATTACGTATGACTCTTTAAAAATAAGGATAAATCTTAAAAAATAGAAAAAAAAATATGTGAAATATTAACCTAAAACAAAAATGTCCTAAGCTTCATAACATCTTAAAAATTTACATGTCTTTGGCGTTTGTATAAATTATTTGGATATTTTGGTATTTTTGCTCTCACTAGTGATATTTTATAGAAACAAGATAAGAAAAAAGTTTTTTCATGGTTTTATAGATGCTTTCTAAAATATAAATAACCATAAATTAAAATACTTACTGAAAAATGTTTTTCTACTCAGGAGCTGAATTTGTAAGACTTAAGGGAAAAGAAATGAAACAACAGCCAAAATGTATGACATTTCTTAAACTAATTAGAATCTTTCTAACATTAATGATTTTTATCTTCATGGTGCCTGCACAGAAAGAGTATGTATAATGTTTAGAAAGTTTTTGTGAAAATATAATACATATCTTCAGTTACATATCTTACAGAAAATATAATACATATCCTACACAACGTAAGAATTGTCAAATTTTCCTTAAGCCAACCTGAAATCTCTGTCATAGCTTACATGAAAAAGGAATGCTCGCAGTTAACTAACCATTTATTTTAGGTGTAGAATACATAAGTGATCTTATCATTCATGGAAAATGCTTATGTAAAATTATAAAAGTCATTTTGTAAATTAAAAGAATCATTTATCTTGGCATGTCTTATTTGCAGCTTATTACTAACTTGGGGTGGAAATGGTCTTAATGTTCAAAGGATATATTAATAGAAATAAGAAAAATGCAATTACATGCAAATATGTCAAATATACTAGACTCAAATATTAATCACTTTAGAGATGCAACCTCTGCATTGTTAGAATACTTGACTGGCTTCATTTGCTTTATGCATTGAATTTCTTTAAAGAAAGACAATAATACCACCTAATATTAACAAAACTTAATGGGTACCCAGAAACATGGTTCACTATATTGGAGCATTGATGTTTTATATTAGTCTAGTGTGTTAATATCGAAGTGGATTCTTATTGGAGCCACATGTACTGATGGTATACAATTTAATGCAGAGTTCTATGCCAAGATTAGAATTGAGTAATATTAGAGTTAAGTAAACACTAACACATTGCCTAATTTTAATATTAATTAAACTCAAGTACAGGGGCCGGCCCGGTGGCGCACTGGAGAGTGCTCTGCTTGGGAGCGTGGCGGCGCTCCCACCGAGGGTTCGGATCCCATGTGGAGACCGGTTCCCACTCACTGGCTGAGTGTGGTGCGGGCGCAACACCGAGGGTTGCAATCCCGTTGCCGGTCCCCGCTATGGGTGCGACACCGAGTGTTGCGATCCCATTACCGGTCAATAAAAAAGACAAAAAAAAAATAAATAAATAAAACTCAAGTACAGATAGTTTAAGGAACTTGTCTGAGAGCACATAGCTACTTATGAGTAAACCTAGGACTATAATGCTAGTATGCATTCAGAGTGTGTTTTTACATAGATGTGTTGGAGACTTCACAGAAAACATTTACACTTATTACAGTGCAAACTGTTTGATGTCTGTAATTATCAATAAGCTGAAAATCATTAGGTTATACTTTTCCTTGTAAATTTTATCGCTTATATATGTCTCACTATGCTGGTTGTAAGAATGTGCCAAGCATGGTGCATATCTAGGATTCTCCTCAGTACCTCGAATAGTGGACTGTACCTAGCAAGTATTGGATAAGAGGCTACACTTCGCATCAATGTCAGCCCTCCCCAATTTCAGAAATCATGGCTGTAACTGCTGGGTCCATAATTATCGTAGGTCTCTGTTACTGAAGTACAGCTATCGAATCTTAAACTCAACTCTACCCAACATCCTTATTCCTAAACAAAAGTACCAACGTATGTTGGTAATAATTTGCATCATTAGGGCACTGATTTCCAAATACTTTGAATTGTGATTTCTTAACAGAAAATAGTAAATATTTTTAAAAAGACAAAGAAAATATAACTATGTTAATGATACATAAAGACTTCCTGTTATTGTAATATATATTTTAAAAGGATATTAAATATTTCAAAGTATAAGCTGAAAAATTTTGGTGAAGTTGATGTGGTAACTCATATTTATAAAAATTCTAAAATGATAGAATGAAACTCAAGCTTTTCTAAAAACCTCTTTGGAAGTTGGGGAACTTAAACTTTCCCATTAACCCAATGATATTTGTATAATAGGAAATTTGGCTGATGGCTTGAATTAAACTTTTTTTGCATGAAAAGGGAGTAGAGATTCGATTAGAGTTATAAAATACAGAACTATTTTCTACTTTTTGCTAAATGTTTGGGAACAGAGGGTCCCCCAGAGAAAATTCAGTATAAAATTGTTTTCATGACAAGTTTTTCAGTCACGATAAGGAAGTTGTTGAGCTATCATTTAAACTGAATATGATTAAAACATAAAAGCAAGAACTGATATGATAGTACACAAAAATAATTGTTTATTGAGAACCGGTGCATCAGGAAATGTTTCAAGAAAAGGCAGGATTAACACTGGCATTTGAGGAATAGTTAATTTTAATTTGGTTGGTATTAGGATGCGCTGGATATAAAAATATGTTACTAATGACCCTTTTAGTACTCCTAGAACAGGCATTTAATTTATATACATATGAATAATACACACACACACACACACACACACACATCTTTTTTAAAACTTGATTGCCTAGAAATTTTCTCTTGAAAACAAATTAAGCAACGCATTTAAGCAATAAGTAGTTAAGTATATTTTCTTCTACAACTAAATATAGCTTGAAGGATTTTGACCCAAAAGCATTTCTTAAGTCCTCTGAGTAGTAATAAGAAAGATTAGTTTCTGAACCAGTTGTATTTAATGAACTACACAGACAGGTAATATTTTTTTTGGCTCTTACATTGAAATCAGAATGATTTTATGTCACTAAGCTAGAATATGATTTCAAGAGCCCATGGGTTATACTCAAAGACATTTCCTGTGTTATCTGTTTCCGTCAAGTAAAGAAATTTGCCTGATAGACTTATATTGCAACGTATTTAAAAATCAAAACTGAGAGAAATGACTAAATTGGTTTCTGTGAGAGAAGCTAATACAAGTCTTTAAAGTAGAATCATGCTGGCTTGGAGTATTGAAACCTTGTTACCTGTCATGACAACATGCGGCTCAGAATTATGTAGTTGTTGCTTCCCAACCCCATTTTAGGAGGTGCGTTTATACATTTGCTTCTCTTCACAATGTTTCTCATAAATATGGCATACTCAAAAGCAAGTGTGCCTGAGCTGGCCACTGAACCTAAGGAACAAAGCATTCGATTCAGTCGTTCTTAAAAGGCAAGGTATCATTTTGTAAAACCCCAGAGCCCTCAACATGAATTCATTTCACATTCTTTTCCAAATGTACTGTTCTCAGCATGAAGCAGTTCCAAAAGATATTAGAACCGTAAGATTCAGGAAGCCTTTGGATTGAATAATTACCATTTCCTTCATTATGTATTAATTCAGGATGGCTTCTCTTTTGTTTCTTAAGCATAAATGGTGGTGTATTTTTTTTTTTTCTGAGACAGTTGGAATATGTTTCTGTTCAAGGTGATCTGCAGCTTCTTAGGCAACCTATTCTTTTTTTCACCCTTGATTAAATGTTAAAAGACATTATTTTCAAGTGAGAAGACAGGGGACAATTATTTCCAAATATTCTTCTATTCGAGAATGTCATATTATTTTCAACATGTTTCCAGAACATAGATACTCCATTTATCCTATAATACCTCCCACCAGGTCTCAATAATATAATAAATCTTATGTACCCACTTGCACTCACACATGTACCCACATACTCACATTGCTCACAGGGACAACAGAACAAAAATCTGCATGATAGCAGTTGGGAAAATAGAATGGTTTAGTCAGGGCCCTTGCCTCAGGTCCAGCTGGGTGTAGTTTTAGCACATCCTTTGTAAGCAAATTGCGTGTGTGCGTGCGTGCGTGTGTGTGTGTGTGTGTGTGTGGAGTTAGTTTGCATGCATGCCAATGTATCTTTTTAGTTTTGTTGCTATTCTTGTGTTCTTCAGAGAGAGAGAGAGAGAGAGAGAGAGAGAGTTTTAGTGAAGCAGTCGGGTGGGCGTCTGCCTCGGGCATGTGCCTGGCACAGCCATGCTTTCCAACCTATGGCTCCAAGGACCTTTTGGCCAGTTACCTAGCTCATAGACCTGCATGTGAGGGGTCTGGGGACCCAGCCTGGCGTGTGAAGGGTTTGTGACCCAGTCTGGACAATGGGCTTGAGGGGTCTGTGGGCTCCAGACCCAGCCTTAGCTTGAAAATCGGCCCAGTCAGTGCGGGAATACCAGCAGGTAAAAGAGTCCAGCAACTAGCATGGTGGTGTAGCTTGGCAATGGGCGTCACAAGCAGGATTAAGAGCACTACAATAGCACATCATGTTTTATCATGTCTCCATAGCTTATTTACCAAAAATAATATTTATAATTTAAGATTTAGGCAATCAGCAGATAAGCATGATTATATAGTATGAACTTTTTATTGTGCCTCTGTGTGAGGTAATTGGAAAAAGGTATAAAGTAAAAAAGCACGAACTTTTCTCTTGAGGATAATACTACCCAATTTTTGAGAAAGGAAAGAAAACAAAGTGATAGCACTATGAGGTGAGTGCTATAGTAGAGGCATACAGGAGAGTGTAACTAGCACTACAAAAGGAATCTGTCTTCACCCAGTGGATTATGGTTAAACTAAACATTGAAGAATGTGTTAGCATCCCATTTTTCAACAGGCAGCAAAGGTATTTTAGCTAAAGCTATCAGTACATACAAAGTCCTTAAGGACATGAGAAAAATGGACATTCAGGTAAGAGAAGGACACTCTATTAGGAACATCAAACAAGTAGGTCTCAGAGGATAGAATACAGGTGAATGGATGTTTGTTATAATAAGAAAATCTGGAGTTAGAATTTTAGAATGATAAAAAAAAATTTTCTACTAGACCAAAGAGATAAGTATCAGAAAATTCAGGTAAGGAATTTTCTAAACTAGAACCACAGTAAAATGGTTCATGTTTTATCATGTCTCGATAGTTTATTTACCAAAAATAATATTTTTAATTTAAGATTTAGGCAATCAGCAGATATGAATGATTATATAGTATGGACTTTTTGTTGTGCCTCTGTGTAAGGTAATTGGAAATAGTAAAAACATTATATGTGTGTGTGTGTGTGTATATATATATATATATATATATATATATGGGGGGGGGGGGGGGGTGTGTGTGTGTATATATATATATATATATATATATATATGGGGGGTGGGGGGGTGTATGTGTGTGTATATATATATGTATACGTATATGTGTGTGTGTGTGTATATATATATATATGTATGTATGTATACACAGTGGAATACTACTTAGCCATAAAAAAGAATGAAATTCTGCCATTTGCAGCAACATGGATGAGGCTGAAGAAAATTATTTTAAGAGAAATAAGCCAGACAAAGAAAGAAATACTGCATGTTCTCACTCATAACTGTCTGCTAGGAAGGAAGAAATGAGGGAGGGAGGAAGGAAGGAAGGAAGGAAAGGAAGAAAAGACTACAACAATGTTAAACTTTCAGAAGGAGAGAACAAACCTAAGGATATTATAGGTGGGGGAAGAAGGGAGGGGGGTTTGGAAGTGATAGGTCAGGTAAAGGGAATAAAGAAATATCAAGATTTGTAAGAATGAATACTCTAGTAATAAATAATAAAAAAAAATTTTAAAGAATGCCTATTCTCTGATTCCTCAAAGAAGTGGTGTGCAGAAATTAAGAAGATTGAAAGCAAAAAAATTCTGAAGTGTGGTTCATGACAGATTTATAAAGAACGTATATAAAGGAAGCAAAATCAATTAATAAAGACTCTTCCTTACTATTAAAAAGCTACATAAACAGGGACTAGCTGTATTAAGAAGCATTCTGAGAAACAGAGAAATGGAAATACTAGTGCAGAATAGACCACATGAGATTTTAACAATGTGAGAAACACGAGAAGATGAACAAGACCAGATGACCCAAATAAAGTTAGGATCCAGATGCCAGGGAAATGTACCAAGGATGCTAAGCAGATTTTTAAACAATAATCTCTTCTATGTTCTGAATTATCGATGTTTGTAAGTGCTATTTGTTGAATTTAATTATTAGAATCAATTTATACAAGGCTGAGATAATCTTACCCACGGAATCTTGCTTGCGTATAAAACAAATGGGGGCACTTTATCATCTAACAGATTGCTAACAATATCAAGTTTTGAAAATAAAGGTAATGAAATAAAAAATAGTTTATGATATTCTCAAATCAAAGCTATTTAAATGTAGATACAGAAAAGTGACATATGTTAATATCTGTAAGCTCGTTAATTTTCATAAAGTAGGTGCTTCTGTGTAATCAGAACCCAAATTAAAAACAGTATATTATCAGCACCTCAAAAATTCCCCCTTGTACTCCTACCATTCATTATTCTCACCCAGAGAACCACTATCCTAACAAGTTAGGATATCCTGACAGATTATCTTGGTCTGCTTTTGAATCAAACAACATTACTCTTTTGAATCTGATTTATTTTGCTTAATAGCATATCAATATAATTCATTCCTATTGTTGAATATAGCAGTAATTTGTTTGTATTTCTTGCTGTGCTGAATCACAATGTATCAATAAATATTTCCAAATTTATTTATTCATTCCACAGTTGACTGGCATTTCAATTGTTTCCAGTATGGTGCTATGTAAAAACTCTGCTCTGAATATTCTTGGATATGAATCTTTGTAAATATATCTAACAACTCCACTGGGTATATAGATAGCAGTGGGATTGCTGGGTCATAAATAAGCCTTATATTCAACTTTATTAAATACTGCCAAACAGTGTGCTTATCATATTTTACCCCCAGTAACAGTGTGTAATAATTCTAGTTGGTCCATATATTCATCAATATTTGTGATTGCCAGTATTTTTTATTTTTGCCACTCTGTTATTTTAGTACTAACTCATTGTAATTTTTATCCTCCAAGAACTAATGAAGTTGAGCCTATATCCACATTTCTTTGTCATTTGGATATCCTAGTTTGTTTTCTTAAAAATTAATTGATTAATTATTTTTATTTTAATTTTCAATATACGATGTAGTTGATTTTTGTGTCCCTTTACCAATTCCTCTTTCACCCCTCCTGCTCCCCCATCAACATCATATCTGTTCACTTGTCTTAAAAAGTTCAAGAAATTGTGATTGTTGTTTCTTCCTCCCTGCTCCCCTCCCACCTTTTGTTTGCATATTTATTTATTTGTTTGTTTGTTTGTTTTTAGCACCCACAAATAAGTGAGAATGTGGTATTTCTCTTTCTGTGCCTGACTTATTTCACTTAATACATTTTTTCTAGGTCCATCCATGTTGCTGCAAATGGTAGTATTTCATTCTTTTTTATAGCAGAGTAGTAGTTCATTGGGTAGATAAAACACAGTTTCTTCATCCACTCATCTGATGATGGACATTTGGGCTGGTTCCAATACTTGGCTATTGTAAATAGTGCTGCAATAAACATTGGAGTACAGGTATCCCTTCAGCATGATGATTTCCATTCCTCCGGGTATATTCCCAGCAGTGGAACAGCTGGGTCATATGGTACATCTATCTATAATTGTTTGGGGAAACTCCGTACCATTTTCCATAAAGGCTGCACCATTTTGCAGACCTACCAACAGTGTGTGAGGGTTCCTTTTTCTCTGCAACCTTGCCAGCATTTATCATTCTCAGTCTTTTGGATATTATCCATCCTGACTGGAGTGAGATGGTATCTCAGTGTGGTTTTGATTTGCATTTCCCAGATGCTAAGTGATGTTGAGCATTTTTTCATGTGTCTGTTGGCCATTCATATATCTTCCTCTGAAAAATGACTATTCATCTCCTTGGCCCATTTTTCAATTGGGTTACTTTTTTTTTTCTGTTAAGTTATTTGAGTTCCTTGTTTATTCTGGTTATTAATACTTTGTCAGATGTATATTTGGCAAATATTTTCTCTCACTCTGTTGGTTGTCTTTTAACTCTGTTAATTGTTTCTTTTCTTGTGCAGAAGCTTTTTAGTTTGATATAATCCCATTTGTTTATTTTTCCTTTGGTTGCCTGTGCTTTCTGGGTGGTATTCATGAATTCTGCACCCAATCCTACTTCCTGGAGTGTTTCCCCTATGTTTTCTTTGAGGAGTTTTATTGTTTCATGGGGTATATTTAATTCCTTAATCCATTTTGAGTTGATTTTGGTAAATGGTGAGAGGTATGGGGTCTAGTTTCATTCTCCTGCATATGAATATCCAGTTTTCCCAGCACCATTTGCTGAAGAGGCAGTTTCTTCCCCAGTGTGTAGACTTTTTGCCATTGTCAAAGATCAGATGGCTGTAGGTGTGTGGGTTGATTTCTTTTTTGATGTGCCTGCCATTAGTCCATTTTCCTATTGTCTCTTTTTTCCTTCTCAATTTGAAGCAATTTTATATATTCTTTATATAATGATTCTGGCAAATATATGAAGAGCAAATATCTCCTGTTACTTAGAAGTTTCCATTTTTACTGTCTTAAAAATACTTGTTGATGAATGAATATTCTTAATTTAAATAGAGTGTACTCTGAATAACAGTGTACTTTAATAGAGTTCCTGATTATTGTGACCTTCAAGGAAACATTTTGGTTTAGATAAAGGTAAAGAATATGTTGTCCTGTATGAATAATATACCAGTGAGTTCTATTTCAAGAGTGATGCTTAGAAAAATGAAACTAGTAACTCTGAGGTTAAGAGAAATATTTTGGTTCTGTATGACAAAATAAGCAGATAATTAAATATATTTTTTTAGATATTTTAAATTCTCCTTAAATACATCAATTGTTTTTTTAATGGGAGGAGGAAAAGAACACCATAAAAAGAAACTTTTTTTTACTAGATATATCTCTGTACCTTTTGTATTTTTTATTTGCTATTATATTGCATATATCTATGCAAATACAGATCAAAGTATAATTGTTATTAAGGAGATATAGTTCTTTTAAGTTCACTTGTCTATTGACAGAAGGATGTCAAAAATTCTAAGTGAATTTCAAACCATACCTATACTTGGCTAAAAATTGAATTGGTTTATCAGTGGTTGCCTAAACATTAACACAGCATGAATGGAATTTTTTAAAAAAATTGTAAGAGATGGGCCGGCCCGGTGGCGCACCACCAAGGGTTTGGATCCCACATACAGAACGGCCGCTCACTGGCTGAGCGAGGTGCGGGCACAACACCGAGGGTTGCAATCCCGTTGCCGGTCCCGGTCCAGTACGGGCGCGACACTGAGGGTTGTGATCCATTGCCAGTCACGAAAAAAGACAAAAAGGAAAAAAAAAATTGTAAGAGATAGAAATGTCCAACAGGTACAGGAAAAAAGGCTCAACATCACCAGTCATCAGGGAAATGCAAATCAAAACCACACTGAGTTAACATCTCATCACAGTTAAGACTGGCTACTATCAAAAAGACAGAAAATAACAAATACTGGCAAGGATGTAGAGAAAGGGGAACACTTATACCTTGTTGGTGGGATTGTAAATTAGTACAGTGACTATGCAAAACAGTATGGAGTTTCTCAGACAACTACAGATAGAACTACCACATGACCCAGTAATCCAACTATTGGGTATACAGCCAAAGGAACAGAAAGCATCATCTTGAAGGAGTACCTGCACTCCAAATTGATTCACAGATGCTACAATAAATGCCATTTGTGAATTGCAGTGGTTATATCACATAATATAAATGTCTATCACATAATATAAATAAAATTTAAATTTAAACTTATGCTTGTAGATGGCATGTATCATCTTACAGACATACTGCAGAAATGTTAAGAAATTGGATGGCAGAATGTTATTTCCAATTTTTTTCCTACCATTAGGAATCATAATGTCTTCATGTCCATGCCTTAAAAAATCAATCCAGGACCAATCCTAGTAGAACTTTGGCTTTAGTCTAATGTGAATGCTTACTTAGCTTCTCTTTTTCAGCTTCAGTAATGACAGATACTGAGAACTCATCAAATCTCGCCATCTATTCTTGAAGCGAATGAATGGTTAAATTATCCACATCAGAAATTTGTCATTCTCTGTTTAATGAACTCCAAGAATAGATCCCCTCAAGCTCTTTCAGTAAAAATTCCACGGTTTTATTACTCTTTTCATCTAAGATGACTTCTCCTAATGTTTAACTAAAATGACTGTGGCTTTAGTATTAAATTTTACAGATATACTTATATACTTATAAAATCCCTTAATTTACTTGTAGCCAGTAATTATGTCAGTCAATAGTCTTTTTTTCCCTTCAAGATATATAAATCTAGGCTTGACCTTTCTTCGTAATGTGTACTTTCATTCATTTGGAATTTTTTTTTTTTTTTTTTAGTATTTGTAAATTATCATCATCACCATTATTTTTTAAGGATTAGCCACTATACATTCATTAATATCTGAAACTTGTTGCTTTTCTGAGAATTTTTAAAGAATCTATTACATCAAGAGTAAAAGATAATAATAAAATGCAGTGTCATGTGGTTGCAGAACAGAAAGAAGACATCAACAGAAAAACAAAACTAAAACAAAAACAAAAACAAAAAATAAAACCAATCAGCAAATGCAAACAATAAAAGGGAAAGAAAGCAACAAAAGAAATACAAAACAACCATAAAAATTAATAAAATGGCAGGAATAAGATGCATCTTTCAATAACAATGCAGAATGTAAATGGATTAAATTCGCAAGTTAAAAGATATACACAGGTTGAATGGATTGAAGCACTTGACCTAGCATATAGCCAGGAGGGAAATTCACTTCACCAATAAATGCATACATAGACTAAAAGCAAAAGGATGTAAAAAGATATTCCATGCAAATGGAAACCAAAAACTTGCAGGATTTGCCATATTTATATCAGATAAAATAGACTTCAAAACAAGAATAATGAAAACAAAGAAGGATATTATGCAATAATAAAAGGATGAATGCAGCAAGAAAATATAACAATCTTAAAAATATATGCACCCAACATTGGAGCAGTGATATATGAAGCAAAATTTTTGGCTCTAAGGGGAGAGAAACAGATACAATAATAGTTGGTGACTTCAGCATGCCTATCTCAGCATTTGAAAGATCATCTAAACAAACATTAGCAAAGAAACATTGGATTTAAATGGCACTTTAGACCAAATGGATTTAACAGACATTTAAAGAACATTTCATACAACAGCTACATAATATAAGTTCTCCTTATCAGCACATGGATCATTCCATAGGATAGACCACATGTTAGGCCGCAGATGAAATCTCAACAAATTTAAAAAGTCTGAAGTCATATCAGGTATTTTTCAAACCACAATGGGACCAAACTGGAAATCAACAACAAATAAAACTTTGGAAAATATACAAATACATAAAATTAAACAATATGTACCTGAATAACTAATGTGTCAAAGAAGAAATAAAGTAGGAAATCAAAAAAATCCTTGAAACAAATGAAAATATAAGCACAACTTACCAAAATCTACGGGAAACTACAAAAGCAGTACTAAGAGGGAATATTATTATAATAAGTGCTTACATCAAAAATGTTGAAAGATCCCAAATAAACAATCTAAACTTACACCTCAAGGAATAAGAAAAGCAAGAACAACCCAGTCCCAAAATTAGTGTATAGAAAGAAATAGTAAAGAGCAGAGCAGAACTGAATGAAATAGAGACCAAAAACTATATGAAAGATCAATGAAACAAAAAGTTGTTTTTTGAGAAGATAAACAAAATTGACAAAACATTAGCTAGACTAACCAAGAAAAAAGAAAAAAGATCCAAAATTCAGAAATGAAAAAGGAGACATTACAACAGAAAGACTAATAATTATTAGAGATAATTATGAACAACTATATGCAAACACATTTAAAAAACTAATGAAAATGGATAACTTCTGTACACATGCACTCTACCAAGACTGACCCAAGAAGAAATAGGAAACCTAAACAGAACAATAATTCTAAAAAGACTAAATCAGTAATCAACAGTCACTGAACAAGGAAAATTCCAGGACTATGGCTTCACTGCTGAATTCTACCAAACTTTAAATGTTTAAATACCAATTTTTCTCAAAAATCTGAAAAAATCAAAACAGAGGGTATTCTCCCAAACTCATTCTATGAGGCTATCATCACACTGATACCAAAAACAGATGAAGACACAATAACAAAAAATAAAACTACAGGCCAATATCCTAGATGAACCTTGATGCAAAATCAAAGACAAAACCATATGATCATCTCTATAGAAACAGAAAAAGCATTCATTAATTTCAACATTCCTTTATGATAAACACTGTCAACAAGTTAGGAATGAAAGGAAAATATCTCAACACAATAAAAGCCATGTATGACAAACCCACATCTAACAACATCCTGAATGAGGATAAATAGAAAGTTTTCCTCTAAGGACAGAAACAAGATAGTACGCCCACTCTCACCACTCCTATTTAACATAGTACTGGAAGTTCTATCAAGAGCAATTAGGCAAGAGAAAGGAATAAAACTCATCCAAATTGGAAAAGAGGAAGTCAAAGTATCCCTGTTTGCAGATGGCATTAGTTTATATATAGAAAAACCTAGACTCCCGCCCAAAACTCTTAGAGCTTTAACAAACTAATTAAAGTTGCATGATATAAAATCAATACACAAAAATCAGTAGCATTTCAATACACCAAAAACAAACTTGCAGATAAAGAAATCAAGGATGCAATCTCACTTATAATAGCTACAAAAAAAAGTAAAATATCTGGGAATAAATCTAACCAAGAGAGTGAATCTACACAATGAAAGTACAAAAAGAAATTAAAGAAGACACAAAAAAATGGAAAGACTTCTATGGTCATGGATTGGTAGAATTAATATTGTGAAAATGTTCATACTACCCAATGTGACCTACAGATGCAGTGTGATCCCTATCAAATGACCAGTGATATTCTTCACAGAAATAGAAAAAAAAAAAAAATCCTAACATTCATATGGAATAACAGAAGACCTCAAATAACCAAAGCAATCCTGAGCAAAAAATAGTAAAGCAGGAGACAATATACTAACTGGCTTCAAATTATGAGACAAAGGTATAGTAATCCAAATAACATAGTACTGGCATAAAAACAGACACCTGCACCAGTGGGACATAATAGAAAGACCAGAAATAAACCCGCATATTTACAGCCAATTGGTCTTTGATAAAGGCACTAAAATTATACATTTAGTTAAGAACAACCTCACCCATAAATGGTGCTGGGGAAAGTGGATATCCATATATAAAATCAACTCAAAATGGATTAAAGAACTAAGTGTAAGACCTGAAACTATGAAACTTCTAGAAGAAAACACAGGAAGAAGCACTCCAGGACACAGGACTAGACAAAGATTTTACAACTGAAATCTCAAAAGCACAGGCAACAAAAGTAAAAATAAACAAATGGGACTTTATCATACTAAAAAGCTTCTATACAGCAAAGGAAACAATCAATACAGTGAAGAGATAACCTCAAAATGGGAGAAAATATTTGTAAATTATGCAACTGAGAAGTGGCTGATTTCTAGAATATACAAGGAACTCAAACAACTCAATAGTAAAAATCCAAATAGCACAATTAAAAAATGGGTAAGGGAGCGCAATAAACATTTCTCAAAAAAAGACATACAAATGGCCAAGAGGTAAGGTATATGAAAAAATGGTCAACATTATTAATCATCAGGGAAATGCCAATCAATACCACATTGCGATACCATCTCACCTCAGTCCAACAGGCTATTATTGAAAAGAAAAAATAACAAATGCTGGCAAGGATGCAGAGAAAGGGGAACTCTTACACATTGTTGGTGGGATTGTAAATTAGTGCAGCCATTATGGAAAACAGTAAGGAGGCTTCTCAAACAACTACAGATAGAACTGTCACATGATCCAGTAATCCCATTGGGTAAACCCCCAAAGGAAAGGAAAGCATATCGTTTAAGTCGTACTTTTACTCCCATGTTTATCATAGTTCTCTTCACAATAGCCAAAATATGCAACAAACCTAAATGTCAATCAATAAATGATCGGATTAAGACAATCACAATGGAATACTATTCAGCCATAAGAAAGAAGTAAATTTTGCCATTTTCAGCATCATGGATGAGCTTGGAGAAAATTATGTTAAAAGAAACAAGCCAGGCACAGAAAGAGAAATACCACATGTACTCACTCACATGTGGGAGCTAAAAAAAGAGAACAAAAGCGAGCAAACAACCAGAAAACAAATAAGAAGTTGAACTGTTAAAAGGAGAAGGAAGTACTCTTGTTACTAGAGGCAGGAAATAGGAAGGGAAAGAAGAGATAGTGAGAGTATGATTAATGGGCACAAAAATACATTGAGATAGGAAGAGCTAAGCTCTATTGGCGTATAGTTGACCCACAAATCTAAAATCAATAATGTATCCAAATGAATGAAAGAGAGGAAATCAAATGGGCACATCACAAAGAACCGATTTCTTTGCAATGATGAACAGGGTAATTACCCTGAATTATCAGCACACAATGTATACATGTATTGAAATTTAACTCTGTACCCCATAAATATGTACAGTCAATATATTTCAATAACAAATTTAAACAAAACCAAATTGTACCTGAACAAGTAAATTTAGTTTATGTGTTGCTAATATTGATTTTTTCTATTTTCTATTTCAAAGTTTATGATTGTTGAAATGGGATCTATTTGTAAAGAACACATATATAAAGTATTTGTTTCTATCTGAGATTATGTGCCTAAAATTAGGATGCTTGCCATAACCTGATATTAATTAAGAGAATGACTGCCATTACCATTTAAAAGCTCAGAAATATGAACAATCCTAGCTGAAGTTCATAAATAGTAAAGAAAAAAATCAAAACTATCACCATCATGCTCTTTTGTACCATTCCTAGGCCCAGAGGATAGGTGATTGATTTATTTCTGGTGAGTCTCAGCGATAAGACACCTTTTAAATATGTCATTTTTATTTTAAATATTAAAAAAAAGTCAGTATATGCACTATCTTTGTTAGGGTCTCCTAGGCTACTCCAACAAATAGACCATATGTGCTAATGTCTAAAAACAAACATATTTTCTACTAATGTCACAGGTTGGAGAAGCAGTCATCCTCCATGCCGTCCTTGAAGAACCCAAGCTGACTGAGAGTTTGATACATTTCATCTGTGACTTCCAAGGTCACTCTGGACATCATCATCTAAGCCAGACAAAGAGTGAAAGAGTTTTGTGGAACATGTGCTGGGCATAAAAGTGGGACAACGTCTTCTTTTCACTTATCTTTAGCAAGAACTCAATTTCATACACTCTAATTACAAAGGAGTCTGTGAAATGCGGTCTGGATGAGTGTCAAGTATGAAAACAAAATTTGTTTGAATAGCTGTCAATCAATCCCTGCCAAACTTAAACACCATTTCATCTAAATATTAATATCAACCCATTATGATTTCAAGTAAAGATTTTTTTTTTTTTTTCTAGTGCAAATGCTTTTGGTCTTTGCCAAATAGCTTACTAGTACCTTAATCCCAATCCTGGTTTCCCCTTTACTCTTTGGTACATGTTTATTTTCACTTTGGTCCTAGTGATGGCATCTAAGAAAGTCAACTTTAAATGACTGTAAGAAGGAGCCTTAAATGTTCATTTGTGCAGAGAGATTGCCAAAATATCCAGTGTTCATTAGCACAGTCCAGCCTGCAACTTGCTTCAGCAGTCACAGAAGCCTTCATGATCCATTAACCTTATTTGTGCTAACTTGGTATTTGTCTAACACTGAATCATTTTTTTTCTCAGGAGTAAGTTTGCCAGGTTCTCTTTGATGTAAGAGTGTGAAAACATCCTTGGGCATGCTCATCACAATTTGAATATTTTATGAAAAAATATATCTTATTTATTTAGTTGCTAAGCATTTATATATGTAATCTCAGAAGAAAACCGTGTGTATGAAAAGTACAGATATGAAAGGTCTTGATGAGAAAGTAAATAAGTGATATGACTGCAAAGTGGCAAGACTGATTTCAGAAAATAAGGTCTAGGGAGACTCTTAGGAGGGAAGTTAAGCTGAAATGTCAGGAATGAACATTGCATGTTCCATTAATCAGAAGAACACAAAGGAAAGCCTGGAGTTGGTAGGGAGCTAGGAGATGAAGATAATGCTTCTAAGCTGTTGGAGAATATAAAAAAAAAAAAAAAGAAAGGGGGAGAAATTCAAAATATAAAGTTAACTAGAAGAACTATATGTACAAGATCACATAAATCATGTTAAGAATTGCTAAAACTCTACTGAATAGTATAATGAAAAATATGAAAGAATCATATTTGTGCTTTATAAAGATTATCTGAAAGCAGAGATATAATGGATAGGAGGGAACGAAAACAAATACCAGGACACAAGTTTGGAAGTCCCTAAGATCAAAAGACTTGTATGGCCATGACTTAGACTTACATAATGGTGAGGGTTTGAGAAATATAAAAATATTTCTAAAATCGTGATCTCATCTTGTTATGATATAGTGAATTAGTCAGATTGCCATAGTTTTAATGTATCATCCATGTGTTAAAATCCAAGAAAGATTATTCCTAATGAATAATCAATATTGTAAACTCTTGTATTTTTAAATTTGACTATGCTGTCAGTTTTCCAACAAGAAGCTCTAAAAATACTCATTCCTAATTTCTAAACAAGTCCCTCTGGCAGAGTGAAAGCATAATCCCTATGCCAGAAATTCGATTGTCTACCTTTATTCTCACAAGAGGACAGTAAAATAAACCAATGTGAATATCCTTGGAATTATTATTCATTGTCTTTATTCAGGAGAATACACAAGTTTTAAAAGCGCATGACACATACTTTATGCTATATTTTCTAAACTTCCACAAGGAAAGAATATTTTATTATTTATTGGTTTTTATACACCCCTTCACAAATTGTATATAGACTTGTCCTCTGTCTCTTTAAATGCTTCCCATTTCCTGTCCTCCTTCATGTGTCAAGAAATAGAACAAATAAAGCAAACTTTTACTTTCAATTCAAAGATCATATATGTAAGCGAGCCCATGTGCAAGAAGATATCCAGATTTTTATACAGAAGATTAAGTATATGTAACACTATCTGAGCATAACATACATACAAGGTTCCAATGAGTAAGTTTGGGTTCAGAATGTGACAAGAGCTGACGTGGTGAAGCAAAGTGCTTTGAGAGCACATAAAGAAGAAAGCATTTTATTTATCATGGAAAATGTGATTAAAAACTTCCTGAAAGGGAAAGCATTTTCATTTTATCTTGAAAATCATGTCGACTTGGGAAAGCTAAATTACTACATTATTACTACATCAGACTTTATATGGATTGTGATTATGTATATAATGGGAATGCATTTAACTTTAATTGTGTTATGCTTGAAGTTCCTATGAGGTCTATAATTCATAGGTCATACAACTCTCTATGAGGACAGATTTCGTCGAAAAAATGTGTAAAGAAATGAAAATGCCGTGTTCAAAATCTGATTCCCTCTAGGGTTCTACTTGTGTAATGCTAAAAGAAAACAAAAACAAAAATAAAATGCTGTTGCAGCATAACCTGCAAATTCTGCTACTCAAGCCTAGTTTTTTGCAGAGGCAGTTTACAAATTTATCTACAGGACATGATGGGTCTCCATGAAGACATTTTTACTTCAATTTAACTCTCCCAATCTGAGCTTATTGTCATATTTGGAAATTCTGCCAATACTTAAAATATCCATTAGGTAAGCATTACACTATTTATATAGCTATTGAAAATTTAAGCATTGTTTGAAAAGATAAATATGTGTCACTAGCACCCTAATGCATATTAGTCTTTCCTTATTCTTTTTCTTTTTAAAAATGTTCCATAGGGCCGGCCCAGTGGGGCACTGCTACAGTGCGCTGCTTGGGAGCGCGGCGGCGCTCCCGCCGAGGGTTCGGATCCCACATACAGACCAGTTCCCGCTCACTGGCTGAGTGAGGTGCGGGCGCAGCACCAAAGGTTGCGATCCCGTTGCTGGTCCCGGTCCGGTACGGGCGCAACACTGAGGGTTGTGATCCGTTGCCGGACACGAAAAAAGACAAAAAAAAAAGGAAAAAAAAATGTTCCATAGAATATTTTAGATATATAATTATATGACAAAAATCAGGTGACCACCACATAAGTTAAGCAAATTATTATGTAAATACAGCTAAATCTTTCTATGCATTCCTACCTAATCATACATTGATCTCTTTCTTCCCTTCCCACAGGTAACATCTGTACTCAATTTTGTGGTTGCCATTCTCATGGATGTCTTTACACTTTTATGAAATAGATCTGCATTGCTATACAATGTGTACAGTAATATTTTGCATATTTATGTTTTTTCTATGTAATAATAGATATGCATTGATCTCATAATTCTTTCATTTGAGTTTTGTTCAATATTATATTTGTGAACTTTATATCAAATGATAAATTGGTACTAGTAAATTTATTATCAGTTCTGCATAATGTTTCGTTATATGAATATATCATAATTATTTACTGATTTTATTGCAAATGAACATATAAGTGATTTCTAATGTTGCTGTTGCATAGTACACTTCTATGAACACTTTTGTATATGTTCCCATGTGCCCCTGTATGAGGCTTTATCTAGGTATACACCTAGGAATTTGATTGTTGAGTCTTAGATATTGCAAATTCCTCTCATAAATCTTAATATGAAATGGCACTCTCATTAGCAGTATATAAGAATTCACATTGCTTCATGTTTAAAAAAATACATGTCTACATATAATATTTTTTCCAGTTTGATAGCTATGATATGGTTACTCAAGATTTTCTTCTTTTTTTTTTTCACACAGTAAGATAGCAGTATTTTTGTATAGTTTGGGTTTTAACAATTTTGTAGGTTCACATAGCTACCACTGCAATAAGGATGAATACAAAACTATCCCATCATCCAAAAAAAAAAAATTCTCTCATGTTTTGACTTTTTAGCCAAAATGTCCTCCCACCTTAATCCCTGGCAACCACTGATAAGTTCTCTGTCCCTTCACTAGTTTCTTTTACCGAATTTTGTATAAATGAAATTATATGGTATGCAACCTTTTGAGATTGGCTTCTTTTCTTAAACATAATGCTTTTGAGATTCATGTATGTTGTTCCATTTTTAATAGTTTATTCCTTTTTAATTTTGAGTAGTATTTCATTGTATGACTATACTGTAACTTGTTCATCCATTTATTCACTGAAGGCATTTAAGTTGTTTCAGTTTGGGGCAATTAATAATGAATCTACTACACAAAATCTTGTACATGTTTTTGCGTGAATACATGTTGTGTTTTCACTAGAGAAAATACTTAGAAGTGATATGAGATAGTTGGGTGTTATGATAAGTTTAACGTTCCAAGAAATTGTAACACTGTTTTCCATGGAGGTTGTACCATGCTTAAGTTCTCACTAGCAGGCTATGAGAGTTCCAGTTACTTTATATTGTTGTCGGCATTTGATATCATCAATTTTACTTAGTATAGTCATTCTAATAGGTGTGTAGTGGTATTGTTTATTGAGATTTGCTCTTATGTTTTCTTTCAAATGCTTAATAATTTTATATTACAGTTTTAGATACACAATCCACTTTGAGTTATCTTTTGTAAAGGTGTGAAGAACAGGTCAGGTTTCATTTTTATGTGTGTACCCAATTGTGTCAATGTCATTTATTCAAAAGACTGTTGTTTGCAACTTTGGCAAAATTCAGTTGACAATGTTTGTGTGGGTCTATTTAATTCTTTCTCACTGATCTGTGGATCTATTCTTACTCTAATACCACAAGTCTTCTTTATTGTAGCTTGATAGCAATCCTTAAAATTATATAGTGTGAACTCTACCCCCACCCCAATTTCTTTTCTTTTTGAATAATGATCTTTTCAGTTAGCTGTCTTATGGTTTTAAGAAAGCAGAGAACACAATGCCTATTTTAGAAGCTGGTAAATGTCATTGCTTCCTTGCCAATATGTTTTGTCATATTAATTTATTTCTCCAGAAGGTCAAATGATCTGAATTTTTTTCTTTTCTAGATTACTTTTCCTAGGTTATATTTATTAAACATCACCAACTCCAAAGCTTACAATAAGTAATACTTTATTGATACCAAATACAAATCAATTCATTCCTGGCATAAACTCCAATTGGTCATGCTATATGTTCTGCTTTTTATTTGTTTAACTAGTGTACATCACATATTTAAAGTTAATTATTTCTTTTTGTGTGTTTCTCTGTCCTACCATTAGAATATAAGCCTTCAGGGGCTGGCCCGGTGGCGCACTGCTACAGTGCGCCACTTGGGAGCGCGGTGGCGCTCCCGCCGAGGGTTCGGATCCCACATACAGACCGGTTCCTGCTCACTGGCTGAGTGAGTTGTGGGAGCAACACCGAGGGTTGCGATCCCATTGCCGGTCCCGGTCCGGTCCGGGTGCGACACTGAGGGTTGTGATCCATTGCCGGACACGAAAAAAGACAAAAAGGAAAAAAAAAAAAAAAAAAAAAAGAATATAAGCCTTCAAAAGTATAAATCCTATATATGACTTTTTGTATCATTTTACGTACTATATTTAGCTCAATGTTAGGTGCAGACTTGGCAGTCCACATGCATTTTTGAAAGAAGGAAAGAATAGATAAAAGAAGGAAGAAATAGCAAGAATATTTGTTTTCCATAACAGTGTATCCCTAGTTAGCTATGTAACTAATATTCTGTGCCCTAAATTGTACATTAAGGCACCTACCAAAATTGGAGTTAATAGTCAATTAATTAAATATTTAAACAAAAATAACAATAGATAAGTAAGTTAATCATGTTTAAAGACATCAAAAAAAATTGTCTTAGAAAAAAATCCCACACCCAGTTTTCAGAACAAAGTATACTCAATACAACAACAGAGTAAAATAGGTAAATTTGATGAGAATTAGATATTTTCTTCTATGTTCCAACTATAAAAAGAAAAAGATGTAGAGAAATGAATAGTATAGTTAATAACATATAAGGCATTATTAAATCCTTAGTAAAGCAACATTGAATATTATTTTAAAACATCCTGTGTCACAAATATTTATTCATACATACATTACACACACATCATATGTGAATGTAGCAATGAAGATCAAACTCTTAATATGAATGTGGATTATTAATAGTTACTAAATATTATAAATATATTGTTACATTAGTATAACTTCAATCTTAGGCTCACACTCTCTCCCCTTCCCCAAATTTCATGACTATATAAAACTTGAAAGTGTAGAAATGTTCTAACTCAGAAAAAAATTACCCATCTTAGGTAATAATCATATCTACATTGCATGCAATTTTAATAAGATCTCCAATCCTACCAGATTATCCTTTATCATAAAAAAAAAAAACCTCCTGGCTACTATTACGGTCTCTCCTTAATGCAAAATTATATAAACACCAAAAACATTTAATTAAATTTCTTTGCTTCTGCTACAGGATTAAATCAATCTATTTTTCCTAAAACTTTGAAGACTGGGTTTGTACAAGTAGGAATTTTCTTATGTCTGGGAAAATCCAACACTGGGAACGTTCTTCTGTATCCATAAAGCTATATTCAACTTCATTTTGTGGAGACTGAAATGCCACAATTAGAATTTTGTTTCTTTGGTTAAAGGCTCTATTTATAAATGAAAATAGTCAGCAAGCTAAACAATGCATTAAATGTTTTCCATCATTTACAGAACAGATAGAAATGGATAAGTCCTTCACCTGAAAGATTGCCAAAATTGAAAGGAAGCAGAGAGGTTACTAACACTTGAGCCAGAATCCATAAAATGATTCTGGAGCTCTCTAAAGTTAACTTTCTCTGTTTGAAAATTTGGTCCCAACTCAGGGTGGCAGGTGGCCAAAATGTGAATAATGGGGAGATAGCTGGAATCATGCTTCACTAGAATCATAGGTGATTCCTTTGTGAAGTGTTAAAGCTTAATTTTGAGTATCCTCTAACTTCACTGTTCAGATGAAAAGTTGTGGGTGACTTTCATTTTTCCACTTGGGACCAGATGGAATGGAATGCACTTCTTAAAACCATCTGTCATGTAGCACCTTAATCTTACATCAGTAAGGAGAATAAGAACATCTGACTTTGCAGCGATAAACTTAGCATGACAAGATGTCACCTAAAGTCTTTTATATGGTGCTTCCAACATTTTGTCAAGTCACTTTGAGGTCTTTTCAGTTAGCTGCCTTTGAGCTTAAGAAAGCAGAGAATGCAATGCCTATTTTAGAAGCTGGTAAATGTCATTTCTTCCTTGCCGATGCATTTTTTCATATTTATTTCATTCTCCAGAAGGTCAATATGAGCTGAATTGTTATTCCCCTTGGAGGTGACATTGCCTTACCAACTGTAAAGCTTAACATAAGTATTATTTTATTGATATCAGATGCAAATATTTTCTCCAGAAAGAAACTTAGAGGCAAAACAAAATATAAAAGAGGTAGACAGTAGTTGTCTTTTCATCTTTTACTTAAAATATTGTATAATTTAGGGTCACAAAAAAAAGAGAAAGAAAGATAGTACAACTAGAGTAATTGAGGAGATGTTAATGAAGGGACAACTTCATTTACAAAGCAGGATTAATGAGTTGGTTTCTCATGATCAATTTTTCCATCTCTACCAGGATCTAGTAGCACCCCAAAGCTATTTCAGAAAGGGCATATAATTATCTACTGCAGATGGTGTGGCTTTACTGCAGAATATGATGGGTCTGTATTGTTATTCTTTCACTGAAGCTTGCCATAAACTTCATATTGCATCTTTTCCTACCACTGAAACCTCCAGCACCATATGTCTGCTAGGTGGTCAGACCCTAGAGGTAGGGAAGATTTCATTGTGACCTGGGTCTGATGTAGCAAACTTTCTGGCTCTGAGCAACACTGAAAGATGGCAACTTTCCATGACACTCAGTAAATGGACTGGAGCAGTATTACTAGATGAAGAACGTGTTACCCTTAGAACCCAAAGTAGCTTACCATGTGCTGTATTACTTTTTTTTGAAATCCCTCTCTGGATTACAATAAAAAAAAAATCTGTGGGAAAAAATAAAACCAAAAATCCCAGCTACTTGAAAACTCTTACAAGTAAATCAAAACAGACAAATTATGAGATAGTCAAACCTTGAAAATATTACTCCTTGGAGTGAGTGTGCCATTGTTTATCGTTGTTGTTGTTTTCTTGCACTTGGCTTTGCTCCAAGGGGAGATCTAAGCCACAGAGTGATGGAATATGTGCAGACCAAACACTGATAGAAACCCTGCTATCTTTCCAGCCAGAGCAACCACAGAAAAACATATGAAAGAATTAAGTAGAAATCCAGGAGGGGTAAAAGAAAGAAAAGAAGATCCCTAATTCTAGGTATGAAGCCACCCAAGTAGCATTTTAACCTTTGAGCCAAACAGTAATGGAACAAACCTAAACTAGCATAAAAAGGCATATAGATATGGATTTAGACTTGAACCAAAGGTGTAAGTCTCAACCTTACCCTTCAATCACATATTCATGAGACATACACAAATTAGAATAGTAAATATTTCGATAGCTTAATTTAGATTTTAACGAAATCCACAAGTCTCAGCTTAATCCCTGAATTATACATGTGCAGGAGAGACACAAAATGGCAAAGGAGGCTTTGAGAACTGAAATGATTCTTGAATCATCACCTACAGAAGGCAAGACAGATAGTCTGAAACCACCTAAATGCCTACGAAAATTGAAATATTACCAAATCTAGAGTATGATAACAGGACCCAGAGTCTATACAACATAAAATTCATAATGGCAAGAATAAAATATGAATTATAACACATAGAAAGAACCAGGAAAATGTGAACAGTTATCTAAGGAAAAAGCAATTAACAGATGCCAATATCAAGATTACTCAAAATTTGTAATTATCAGAAAGTACTTTAAAGATACTACAACCATTTTTCATGAAGTAAAGAACGCACTTAAAATAAATGAAAAGATAGAACTCGCCAGCAGAGGTAGAGAAATGACAAAAAAGAACAAAATGGAAATTTTGTAATTTAAAAATCTAAAATCTGAAATTTAAAATATTACTGAATGTAGATGAAAGAGAAAAATGTCAGTGACCTGGAACATACTTTAGGTACATAGAAATTATCTAGTCTAACAAAAGAGAGGGTAAATTGGAAAACTGAAAAAAATGCCTTAAGACAGATAAAGTAATATTAAAAGAGCCAATATACATGTAATTGAGAAAGATAAGCAAACAGAGAGACAGAGAGAGTCAGAAAATATATTTGAAGAAATAATAATCCAAAATATCAGAAATTGGTGTTAAATGAATTTACAGATTCAAGGAAATGAACAAATTGCAAGCAGTAAAAATTCAAAGAAAACTGTGCCTGAAAACATTATAGTCAAGCTACTTAAAACCAAATATAATGAAAGAAATCTTGATAGTAGCAAGATAAAAAGGATACATTACAGCAAGAGTGATGATGTGATGAACTGGAGTTCTCTCAACTGAGAGAAGGAGGCCTGAAAACAGTAAAAAACATTTTAAGTTGCTGAAAGAAAAAATAAATTTGTCAACACAGAATTCTACAAACATGAAAATACCCTACAAGAAGGAAAGAAAGATAAAAATATTTTCTGATAAAGAGAATCAAAGAGAATTTGTCAACAGCAGTAGTTCTGCTCTATAAGAAATACTTTCAAAGTTCTTCAGCTAAAGGAAAATGACATCAGAGTGAAATGGATCTTAAGAAATGAAAGAAAAACAGAAGCAACACATACCTGTATCTCTATAAATAGAAAAGATATATATGTATTATAAATATGTGTAAACTTATTGTTATAAATATGTAAAAAATATATCTCTGATAAACTACAAAATAACTCCTAGAATGAATAAATATATTTAGCATGCTACAGGATTGCTATAGAAAAAATGAACTATATTCTCACAAATTAATTTCAAGCATTTGGAAAATGAAAATTAAAAGTACAATTCCACTTATAATACCCCCAAACCATAAAAATACTTAATAAAAAGACAACATAATAAATCTAAATCCTTTTTGCTGAAAATTAAATATAATTGTGTTGAAAAATTAAATGTTATAAATGGAGAATAAATACTGAATTTGTGAATTAGAGAACTCAATATTGTTAAGAGAGCAATTTCCCCCAAAATGATATATAGTTTTAGTGTATCTCCAATTAAAATTTCAGCAGGATTTTTCTGTAGTAATTAAAAAGTTAATAAGATTCAACTGGATAAAAAAAATGTAAGATGGAAAAGCAAGTTGCAGCATTAATCTCCTTTATTTAAAGAATATTACAAAAATGCAGTAATCAAGACCATTTCTTGTTGAATAAAATACACACCCATCTAGATCAGTGGAACAGAAAAGAGAATCCAGAAATAGACCTGCAAGCATATGTTCAATTGATTGTTGATAAAAGTGACAAGTCCATTCCTTTAAATAGTTTTATACACACACACACACACACACACACACACACACAAACGGTAATCTGTTAACTAAGAGAATGAAGAAACAGTGATATCCCACCATATATTTTTTAAAGCCTCAGGATGGATTACAGAATTTGAAACAATAAAATTCTAGAAAAAAACATGAGAATATACTTGTCATTTGGGGTATGCAAAAGTTTCTTATAACACAAAAAGCTAGGTAGAACCATAAATGTACTAACAATATACCATTGAAAAAATATGAAACACAATTTTAAATATTATAAACTTACCACTGAAAAATGACATAAAAATAGACACTGAGAAGTGACAAGGTACTGAGAGGTACTTAAGTACTGATCTAATTTTAGTCTTGTTCATTTTTTCAATGTTAGTGAAGTACACTTAAAGTAAAATAAACCATACCATTAAAATATACAATTTGACTAGTTTTGACAAATATAAATATGTTTACAAATCTTAACTCTTTATTTTAACACCGCCTTGCAATGTAGTTCTTGGATGGATTTTGGTGCCAAAAAGTTGATTGCTGCTGTTTTCCTATCAGTATAACTTCATGAGTTAAAATATGCAATATATACCATTTACTAAAATATTCTATATTTAAGATAGGCTACCATTGCTCATTTACCTGAATGACAATGAGTATAAAATTCGTAATCATATATTTTATTCTCCAGAACTTTCTAAAAATTGTACCACTGTCTTCAAGCATTAAATATTCCTATTGAGAAATCTGAGGCCAATCAAAATTGTGTATATTTTATGTGACCTGCCTTGATTAGCCCCAGAGTGGCTATTATGTTTATTCTTTAAATTTATTACACTACCCAAGAGCTATTTGTGATATAAAAATATACATAATTTGTATCACAAAAAATATGTTGTACACTCTCTACATATTTTAGAATTTAATAGCTTTCCCAGGTAGAACTTAATGTCAGACAGACAGGCACATGGGATAGATAGACAGACAGATAGATAGATAGATAGATAGATAGATAGATAGATAGATAGATAGATAGATAGATAGATAGATGATTGATAGATGGATGGATGGATGGATGGATGGATAGATAGATATGGAAAGATAGATGATTGATGAAGAATGGAAGGAAGGTGGAAAGAAGAAAGGAAGAAAAACCTAATTAAATTAGGAAAGAAGGGAGAAAGGGAGGAAGAGAATTTCACATTCTCACTTGCCACCATGGTGAAGATATGTAAATTTATTTCTGAAATTCGGATTTGTCAATTATGTAAGGAATAAGCAAGATGCTTGGCATTCATTTTGCTAGTGTGTGAGATGACATCTTGGTGGAAAAGAGACAAGACATATTTGCAATGAGACAAGACAATGTTTCTATCTATTCAGGAGTGTCAGAGACTCTATTGCTATGTAAGTTCTATGTTGTCATTGTATGATTTATACCTGAAAGTCTATAACTTTCAGAAGCTACTCCATTTTCTTTCTAGCTAGTAGAAGGGGGAAAAAAAATTGAAGGTTACCTTACTCAGCTCAGGCTTCTTTAACAAGATACCATGGACTGGGTGGCTTAAATAAAAGAAATTTACTTTGTTACAGTTCTGGAAGCTGGAAGTCCAAGAACAGGATGCTAGTATAGTCAGGTTCTGGTGAGGGCTCTCTTCTTGGCTCTGGTGAAATAATGACTGATACACCTGATAATTGATGATTAGGTGCTAAACTTGCTGAATTTTAAATTTGAGTGATGAATTTTGTTGTTTCTTTAAATAGTGTTGGATTTTGCCTGGCAAGCAACTAAATTATTTGAATTAGTTTAATCCTTTCATAAAATGCTTTAAGATTTGTCAGGGTGAGTACAGAAAAGCTGCTACTGTGCAGATAACTTAATATTACTATTGTTTCAATAACCTTCTCAGGCCCTTGATACTCTGTGGCTTAGGATATCTTTCTATTCTGACTAATGGGAAAATAAATTATTCACAGCTCTGTGTGAGCTCTAAGAATTGATAAGTCTACTAGTTCTGCATAATTTTCTCCCTGTCCCTGTATAACTTCCTTTCATAGATGCCCAGATCAGCACTCAGCTAAAAACCTAAGGGTCCCTCTTTGAATATCTGTGGTGATATTGCTCTGCGTAGCTCCCTTTTTTCTGATATTCTGACTTCCAAATTTCTAGCTGCATTAGCCTACCTGAATTCTGATATCTATCTCTTCAAAAGAATATCTCTTGGCCATTTGCATATCTTCTTTAGAGAAATGCCTACTTAGCTCTTTTGCCAACAGTCATATGAAAAAATGCTCAACATCACTCAGCATCCGGGAAATGCAAATCAAAACCACACTGAGATACCATCTCACCCCAGTTAGGATGGCAAAAATCCAAAAGACGCTGAAAGATAAATGCTGGCGTGGATGCGGAGAAAAAGGAACTCTCATACATTGTTGGTGGGAATGCAAAATGGTGCAACCCCTATGGAAAATGGTTTGGAGGTTCCTCAAACAGCTGAAGATAGATCTACCATACGATCCAGCTATCCCACTACTGGGAATATACCCAAAGGAATGGAAATCATCAAGTCGAAGGTATACCTGTTCCCCAATGTTCATTGCAGCACTCTTCACAATAGCCAAGAGTTGGAACCAGCCCAAATGTCCATCATCGGATGAGTGGATACGGAAAATGTGGTATATCTACACAATGGAATACTACTCAGCTATAAAAACGAATGAAATACTGCCATTTGCAACAACATGGATGGACCTTGAGAGAATAATATTGAGTGAAACGAGTCAGGCAGAGAAAAAGAAATACCACATGTTCTCACTCATTGGTGGGAGCTAAAAAAAAAAAAAAATAATAATAATAAACAAATTAATTTACCCACAAACACACACACACACACACGCACACACAAAAAAAAAAACCGGGGGGTGTGGGGTGGGGAAGAAGATATAACAACTATACTTTTTTTGTAGTTGTTACAACAAACAAACGGAAAGGACATTCTTGGGGGGGAGGGGAGAGAGGGAGGAGGGCGGGAGGTGTCGGTGATGGGCCATAATAATCATATACAGTGTATATTGACAAAATAAAAAAAAAAAAAAAGAATATCTCTTGATTCTGTATACATTTCTCCTATATGCATAAGGCTGACCTCATTTGTTTCCTACCTGTTGGCCAACTTGTGCAAATCATTATTTAATATACTCTGTCCAGTTTGCTAGTGCTCTGAAGCAGTTGGAACAATCTGGTCCCTGTTGCTTCCTCATAGTTGGAAGCAAAATCTTGCCATTGGATATGTTATGCATTTCCTCTTTTATTTTCACTTCTTATGTACTGCTTTTTATTATTGTAAGCAATTATGTCTTTTTTGATGATTACTGTGCTGCCTACCCTATTAATATTTACACCAGAAAGGAAGTGAGGTGTAAACTGTGTTCTGAGGAAGTGTCGATTCTAATTGCAAGCACAGTTATTGGGTATTTGGTTTTTCAATACAGCATTTCAGGGTTTACTAATTATATGATTGTTGTGAGAATGAGTGACAGACATCCATTTTCTTTAATGGGGATCTATTGGTTGCTGTGTGACTCTAGTACATACAATTGTAGACATGAAAGATACCTGATCTCTCTATTATGGCTAACATGGTATGATCCTGGAGCCAAGATTTCCTTTGTCAACTTCCTGAGTGGAAACTAAAATTGTATGAAACTAGGATCAACTGTTTAGTGACTTCTTAAGTGATTTAACAAATTTTCCACTTCTACCTGATTGTGGCAGGAGTAGCAGTGGTGGTTCTCTTGACAAGCAGTTCTGCAAAGTTTATCTGGAAGTCCTTCCTGGAGATCTAAACTAGCATCTATTTTTTTGGGGGGGGGATATTGACTGATTAATTTTTTTATTGAAAACTAAGTAATTAAACATATTCATGGGGTACAGAGCTGAATATCAAAACCTGTATGCAGTGTGTGATGATCAAATCAGGATAATGAGCATTTCTTCATTACAAAACATAACCATTCCGGGCCGGTCCGGTGGTGCACTGGATAGTGTGCCGCTTGGGAAGCGCGGCGGCGCTCCCGTCCGAGGGTTCGGATCCCATATACAGACCGGTTCCCGCTCACTGGCTGAGCGAGGCGCGGGAGCAACACCGAGGCTTGCGATCCCGTTGCCGGTCCCCGGTCCGGTACGGGGGCAACACTGAGGGTTGCGATCCGTTGCCGGACACGGAAAAAAAGACAAAAGACAAAAAAAAAAAAAAAAAA